>NC_046657.1:25283954-25285286 GCF_010883055.1 Belonocnema kinseyi | reverse complement strand
TGATTATCGGAAAGCTTTCGATTCTACATCCCATAGACTTATCATCTGTCTTTTGGAAATCTAAAAGGTTCATCCGCAAATAGTTGGGTGCATAGAGAGATTAATGCCGCTTTGGAAAACCAGATTTACTATCTCATCTGGCATAAATCGTGTGACAACTAACAAGGTCACATTTCAGAGAGGTGTCTTTCAGGGCGACATCATGAGCCCACTCCTCTTTTGCCTTACATTATTGCCACTATCTCTAGCACTACGCCATTCCGACAAGTACTTATGCAGCAAACCTGCAGATCGAAAGTACAAGGTCACTCATGTATTTTACATGGACGATCTTAAGATCTATGCTAAAAACAGAGAGCAACTGCATCTAGCTCTGGGGATTGTCGAACGATATACTAAGGAAATTGGAATGGAATTTGGGTTAGACACATGCGCCAAGGTTTATTTGAAGCGAGGAAAACTTAATGGCATCCCTGAAGATCCTGAGCTCGTTGATAGAAACGACACCTTTGCGCTGGAGAGACTTGTACTTACCTGGGCGTGCCACAGAGCCGCATTCAGGATGTGACATCTATAAAGGATACTCTCCGAAGCAGATAGAAAAGTCCCATCCGACAGATTTGGTCTTCCGAACTGTCGGCGAGGAACAAAGTATCTGCAACGAACATGCTTGCCATCCCGGTACTACTC
This sequence comes from Belonocnema kinseyi, assembly GCF_010883055.1. Lineage (NCBI taxonomy): Eukaryota > Metazoa > Arthropoda > Insecta > Hymenoptera > Cynipidae > Belonocnema > Belonocnema kinseyi. The sequence continues at coordinate 25,284,596 of NC_046657.1, read as the reverse complement.
TATTCATTTGGAGTAGTTCCATGGGCGAAGAACGAGCTCAGATCTCTTGATATCGGGACAAGAAAGGTTATGCACATGAACAAAAGCACGCATCTTAAGTCTTCCGTTCCGCGACTGTACATCTCACGTCGTCAAGGGGGTCGCGGCATATTGAGTCTTGAATGTCTTTACAACAGATTATTCTGGGTACAGCACATAGAGTTGCAAATGGAAGAGACCCTCTTCTTAAAATGGTCAGGTATCACGTAGAAGTGGGCAAAGGAGCATTTCTATAAAAAGCAGAGGAGGAGGCTGCTGAAACAGTCGGACTTGACTTCAGTATTAGGGGTGAGCAAAATGCATCAAATCTAATCTATCTCGAGTAATCACTCCTGCAAGCCTGGATTAAGAAAGCACAAGAGAAAAAATTTCGTGAACAGCTCCTCGATAAGAGGATGCACGGTATCTTCCACAGAAATGTAAAGGAGCAGTCGATGTCTTGTGAGCTAACGTTTGCTTTCGTTAAATCGCCCGGATTGAAGTCTGGTACAGAGGGTTTCCTTTTTGCATGCCAAGACGGTGTCGTTTCCACCTTAACATACCGTCGCCACATTTTGAGCCAAGACATTCCCGATGATAGCTGCAGGGCGTGCCATGCACACC
>NC_046657.1:25275144-25283854 GCF_010883055.1 Belonocnema kinseyi | reverse complement strand
GTCAATTGTCGAGAATGGGAAGTGCCGTATATACTGGAACTTTATATTCTCAACAATTGTTTCTGTTGCTCACTCGAGGCCTGACATGGTTCTTCTTGACTTAAAGAAGCGAACCATGTTCGTTATCGAGTTTTCGATACCAGCTGACAAAAACATCATAGCAAAGGAGAATGAAAAGAAAGAGAGGTATCGAGACCTTATGAGGGAGTTGCAACGATTGTACCCGGAATATTCTGTTAAACTGATCGTCCTTATCATCGGCGCTCTTGCAGGTGCCAAGCTTTCACTTGCTAATAGCCTGAAAAGCATCCCTACGTGTCAACAATATGCTAGAACACTTGCGGGAAAAATGCAGAAGGCGGTTGTGCTTGGGTCGCTCCGTGTTCTTAGGGTCCACGAGGCTTTTGCTGGATCGTCGTATTGATTCCTTTAGACAGTAACCACCTATCTCACGGTTGTGAGACGTGGTTGTGGCTGAAATTTTACCTTGATTTTGCTGGAAGCGGGTGCAATTTTTCAGATTAGCACCCGCTCCCGGCGAAATCCTGCGGTTGTCCTTATGACAAATTTTTAATTATATATATTTTTCGATTGGAAACTAGTCAGGCGGCCCTCACTGTTTACTTTTCGATTTCTCCAAAATCAGTCCAAGGGCATTTGAAGTCAACCCCCCGCACTGGACTGAAAGCGAGAGTTTGGTGTAATTGATATTATTTTAGAGGATTTTGAATATTTTATAGTATTTAAAAATATTCCAAGGCATTTTCAAAAGACTTAAAAATATTGAAGTGATTTAAAATGCTATTAGGATCCTAAAATATTTAAATGTTATATTTCATAAATATTTCAAAGAGTTCCAATATCTTTCAAATGATGGAAAATATATTGCGGTACTTTTAATATTATTTTTTCTGATAATTTATCTTTTTTACTTGAAAATTTAAAAACTCAAAATTAAAAATACTATTTAACTTTCAATAATCAAATTGATGCAAACTTCTGTTGAAAAAAAAAAACGAAACAAGAAACCAATGACCAAATTCGGACCACAACAGACTAAAAAAAAACTCCTTTTGTAATCTGAAAAATTTTTTTTAATAATTCGGACAAAAATAAAAATGAGAAAAGAAAAATGAGAAGGCAGCTAACCTCATTCACCTACTTCTTTTTTTTATTTTTTTTTATTTTTATTACTATGAAATTACAATAAAACAACATTCAAAATAAAAATAATAAATGAAAAAAATAAAACTACATTACACAACGTTTCAGTACTCGTAAAGTACACTTATGAAGGCAAGCAAAATGTAATAGGTAGAATTTGACAGCATCGGAAAACAGGTGCCCCCTTTTTGATACCTTAGAATCGAATGAGGATCAGTAGGCCAATCTCTTGTAAATACAATATAAATATCTGTCACAATTACATCAAAATTAGAGAAATCAAAAGAAAAACAAAATTCATGAAACAGCTCCATTACATGTGACTATTCATATTAACATAACTTTTGTTTAACTTATCCAAATCAGTTTTTAAATAAATAGATAACTTTTTTTGTTTTTTAATATAAAGCATTTCCATGAATTATCTTTTTCTCTCATTACTTTCACTATGCGAAATTTGCACATTATCCTAGTCAAAATATGTTCAACATCAACAAATTTCTTTGCATGTCTGGTAAGAACTCTCTTAAAACAGCGTCCTTAACAAACATCACTTTTGTGTATCTCTATGCTAGTATTAAGAAGTCTGCCAGTCTGTCGCACTTAATTCATCTTACAGATCCTGCAAGTAATCTTGTAGACAACACCAGCCTTTTTAAAATTTATGCATAGGATCTTTACAAAAATTTATACGGAAAATAGTATTAATTAAAAACTTTTGAAACATAAGTTCAATAGTTTTAGAAATTTGACCACAACGACGTTTTGTCGCCGTTTCGTGAACATTGCAGTTCACTTATTCAGGGCTTAGCTGCACTTACTTCTCAGGCTCACTTCTACAGGTTAGCCCTGGAGAACTGAATTGCAATGTTCACGAAACGTCAACATGATTTGTAGTCTTTCACACGCTTGAAATCGGAAACATTTCCTTTTTATCATAAAGCTTTCTTAAGCCATCCAATTATAATTTTAACCAGCAGTATTTATTAAAATAATAAAATACCATCTCTGATACTGGCGTACACAAGAGCAGCATCTGCATGTTACGTGGACTAACACATGGATGCTGCTTAGTTTCTCTGCCCGACAGAGATGGCGCTGCAACACGGGACCAATTTTTTCCAGATATTTGACGGACCCTGGCATTTGCACAGTGTAGGAGCAATCCGATTTCTTGAGGATTGGCAAGAACGGGTGTGTGCGACAAGCAGCGAGAAAATTTTTAGTTGATGGATGAGATAAACCGAGAAAAAAAAAGAAGAGGTAAGAAGTGAACGAAGAATTACAGAGAGATAAAAATGCTAAGAAACGAATAAAAAGAAAAACGCCGGAAAGAGAGAAGGGTAAGTGAAACCTGCTGACGAAGATTGAAGCAATGTTCACCAGCTTTAGAGAGGAGACATGTGGCATGCTGGAAGAAATGAAGAGGCAAGGGGGGGAGTAAAGGTGAAGGTACAAAATTACGGAAGAAATGGCATAAGTGGGAAGAATTATCCAGAGGCGAAAAAAAAGTGTGGGAAAAAATGAAAGGCATAGGAAATCAGCAGAGAGAATATGATGAAAATAGGGAAAGGGAGATGAATGTAATAGAAAATAGAGTAGAGTATGACAGGCTTGATGCTAGAAAATGAGAGATTGCGTAGTGAATTGATTTAGATTAAAACACACTAAGAAGGGGAGCAAAGATCAAAGAAGAGAAAGAATACGATGATCAAGGGGCTAAAAGTGAATAGTGAAACGGGAAAGGAAAGATTAGGAAGCTGATAGGAGATATAGGAGCGCAAATTATGATAGCAGGAATAAAGAGAGTAGGAAGAATGAAGGAAGGGACGAAATACAAGGTTTTGGTGACATTGGGGTATGAGGAAGAGAGGTCTGAAGTCATGGGCAAAAAGAAGTTGTTAAAGGAAAGAACAGACAGAATAGAAAATGATGTAATCTGACAGGGAAGGAGAAGAAAATAGTTGGTTGAGCGAAGGAGAATATGGACAGGGTAAGGTTGCCTTTTGGCGTGTTTTATGATTAAAAACAAGGACAAAGGATTTTAGGGAGAATTGACAAAATGGGACGTAACGATGATGAGCGAAACATGGACGAGAAGGGAATGAACCTAATGATAACAATATTCGAAGAGCATGTGAAAGTAAAGGACCTGTCGGTAAACGTAGAGCGGTCCAAGGTGATTTGTTTTAAAAGTAGAACACTAAGATCCCCAAGTCAAGGCGTAAACAATCATGCCGAGGGCTGATTGAACCCAGAGAGTGGTGTCTCAAACTGTGTTTCTAGATAAGAGGTCGCTACCTAGAGTATATAGACCTTACCACCGCATATGGGACTTTCCGAGGGTGGACCCTCATTTCCCTAGCTACTCGTGGGAATAACATAGAAGAAGAATTAGAAAAAAAATGGAAGAGTACAACCGGAGAATTTTAGAGGAGTTTGCTATACCTGAGGACCTTTTGTAGGGAAAAGAAATAAAAGCAAGTGAAGATGTGAAACTAGTGCATAAACAATTTCTTGTGACACTCGATCTTGTGCAACAATTGAAGGGAGTTTTAAATAAAATGGAGGCTTTCTCAAGAAAAAAGAACAATATGTTCTTAAAAATATGAGAAGGGATCCAAGAGGCGCAAGTAATAACACAGAAGTTTGATACTAAAACAAGGGTCAACATGGACTGTTTTCACTATGTTCCGCATAGCCTTGCTCGCATGGCGAAGGATACGGAGAGAACTCGAATGGAGGAAAGCTTAAGACGAAACTCAGGCCGAAGAATCCGTTGGAAATCTCGCGCACCCAACATGGGAAAAGAGGGCGGGAAACCACCCTGAGTTCAGTTGTGGCAAGTAGCTCTAAGCAGGATAGCAAGAAGCCGAGGACCGGAAACGGGTCAGCGCCCATGACGTTGACTCCAGCAAAGAAAGGAGAAAAATCTACTCTCACTAAGAGGATAAAGAAGACGCAGTCACGAACTCGACCCAAAGCGGTCTTAATCAAACCGGCTAAGGGTCTTAGTTTCGCAGATATCCTCAAGGGCCTTAAGCAACAGGTGAAGCCTGATGCTATTGGTGTAAAAGTCAGTGGGGTCAGGCAAACTAGAAACGTAGAGGTCCTTGTGGAGCTCGGACCTGCATCAGAAGGCAGAGCTGCGTTTTCAGCAGCCATTAAGGGAGCGTTTGGAGAGGGGGTAATGTGCGGGAGCTCGTGCCCCCTATCAAGGTCGAGGTCCTGGATCTCGACCAATCTACTGATGCTAAGGAGGTCGAAGCGGCCCTCAGAAGCCACTTCGGAGTAGAACAGTTTAAGATATTAGGATCAGCCTCACGAAAAGACCCTTTAGAGGTAATCTGAGGGCTTTCGCAGAGCTGAGTGAAAAATGGTCGGCGAGACTGGTGCGCGCAGGACACCTGAAAGTGGGTGGGTGTCCTGCAGAGGACAAAAAAAAACGGAGAGTATGCGGTGCCATAGCTTATTGGCCTTACCTCCATGCCCTGGAAATAATGCGAAAGCGGTTCCGAGGATATGGGTTGGCGGAAAAGGAGTTAAGGTTTAGTGGGTAAGTGTTGTTTGGTAATTCCCACACTCTCCTTCTTTTCCTGTGGACTGAACACCCATGTGTGCATCTCACGTGTGTGTATGTTATGTACATATGCGTGATGTGTACATATTGGCGGCGAAGTCCCCAAAGTTCGAATGTGGTCAGTACATGAGCATTTTCCGTTTTCACTCCTTTAACAAAAAAAAAACCCAAAAAAAACTATATTACATTACTACAACCACATAGTCGATTCCTGCTACAACTACGACTACAACCATATAATAGGATATATAACATTAATTTTGAAATTTTATTGATTAAAAGCATTAAATGAGAATGAATGAAATTAATCAAATATTTTATCTCGGAATAAAATAAATACAATCAAAGGAAAGACCTATCCAGAAACTATTATCTCATTAAAAATGCAACAATTTAAAAAAAGGATTCTTTTGGGTTGCAAATTCGTCTTCGGTTGAAATTGTTAGTATTTAGTTGACGATTCCTTAAGAAATTCAAATATTTGCTTTAAAAGTTCTGTACTTTTTTAAAAAATCTTTCTTTTTTTTATGGAAAATTAATCTTTTCGGCTAAAAAATTCATTTGTAACCGAAAATTAATTTTTTGAACGGGAAATACAACTATTCAATTTATGGCGGACAATAGTATTTTGTTCATAGAACTGTAATCTTCCTTGATGAATATTCATCTTTTTAACGAAAAAGTTACGTAAACTGGTTTAACATTGAAAATCAATCTTTTTCTAACATTCTAGTTCTTCTAGTTCTGGTTAGAAATTTAACTTTTCTTGATGAAAATGTGTCTTTTTCGGAATAAAAATTATATTCCGGATTGAATATTGGACTATTTTGTAAAAGATTTTTATTTCGATTTGAGATTCATAATTATACACGGTGAAAATGCAACAAAATGAAACTTTTGCTTTTTGGTTTGAAAATTTTTTTCTTTATATTTACTGAAAAATCTATCTCAGTTGAAAATTGTTCATTTTTTAGTCTTTTCCAGATGAGTTCTCGATAAAAAACTTTAATAGTTTATATTTAAACCAAAAAAGGTAATAATTTAAAAAAATTAATTTTTAAGCTGAAACAATGAATTTTCAACTAATAAACATTTTTGAATAATGAAAAAAGAAACTAATGTAAGCGTCGAACTTTGAAGCCAAAATGCGAATTTCCAACAAATGCAAATTTTTAGCAAATAAATAAATTCTGAGGGAAGTAGTTCAATTTCTACTGGAATTGATGAATTTTGAAATTAAAAGGACAAGCTACAAGAAAAAAAATTTTAATTTTTCTCCAAATAAAATTTAACGTGACTTTTCAATACGAAAATATAAAATTTAAACAAAAAGTCACTTTTCTACAAAATTCCTAGAATTTTCAACCCAAAGGGATACGTTTTTCACAAAATTGTTGAATTTTAAATCAATCAGTTCAAGTCAATAATGAAATAAAAAAAAACACATTAAAAAAGTATTTAAATTTTTTGTAATCCCTTCAACTTGTTTACAATCATTTTAAATCTTTTAAATTTTTCGAAATTGACTAAAATTAATTAAAATGTTTTTAAATTCTTTGACTTTTCTTAAACTCCATAAAATGTTTGAATTTTTTCAAGTACCTTGAAAACTTTTCAAATAACGTTTCAATTACTTGCTTCGCAAGTAATTTAAATAACACTTCAAAAACTCGCTTGAAATTCTTTAAAATCACTCAAACCTTCTGAAGTCTTATAAAATCTTTAGTAAATCCTTAACACTTTTCGAATTCTTTTTGAATTATTTAAAATCCTTTCAATTAAACTTTAATATCCCGCCAACCCGTGTAGAAATTCAAATCGGGAACTAGTCTGGTTCCCGACCATTTGACCCCGCTTAGAGTCGGGGGTTAGTCAGGTCATCTGATTAGCCACCGACTAGTAGCGTCACGGTAAATTAGTCGGGGGCTAGTCAGGCGACCCGACTTACCCTAGTCGGGGCCTGATCTGGTACTAGTCGTGGTCATACGATAATACATCCGTGTGGAATATTAACCAAACTCCTCAAATTTTGTGAAACATCCCCTAACAGTTTGTCAAAATACTTATTATTTACGGAAATCTCCATAAACATTTTTGAAATATTCAAAAGTGCTCAAATTTACCCAAAATTTAAAAGGGAACATGTCCTGCGCTTAAAAATACATAAATTTATGTAACTAAAATTCCCCAAAATTTGTGGAATATTAATTTTTAAAAAACCTTCAGCTGGAAGGCAGCAATGAAAGGGCTTCGCTCTGAAGGAACCGCCATGTTGGTCACAGTAGTCTCTGCTTCAGGTAATTATGCTTTGTTACGTGTGGACTGCTGTCTTAAACACTCGACGCATCATTTCAGTTGCGCGAGAGGCGGCACGTCGCGCCCTTGCGGATTTTCTTTAAAGTCATCGTTACAGAACCGCAAGACTCAAATGAAGGTGGTAGCGAAATCAGAACTGTACCGGTCTTAATAGTTTACTACTAGGATCTAGAGTCTTATGACTTTCGGCAGACTTTTTACCTATATCTATATGTATTTTTTCCAGTATGGATTTTCTTAGAATTCCATACAAAGGTATTCATAAATGTTCCTAGAAATTCGCAATTTTTTAAAAAAATACTACAAAAAAATAAGATCACGTCTTTTTCAAGATTTTGATCGTTGTTTTTATAAAAAGTTTATTTTCGTACAAAATTATTAACTCAATAATTATTTATTAGGTATATTTTAGATGAATTTAACATTAATAAATCTTTTCTCCAAAAAACGGTGTAAAATTATTGTTAAATATATTCTTAGTATTTTAGAATAAAAAAATCATTACGATTTTTTAGATATTACTTCATTTGATAAAAACTCGCCGAAAACTCAAGCATAAGAATAACCCGACCACAGCCCTATTAGCTCTTGAGCAGAGCCTGAAGATTATCCGCACGGAAATTAGTGAACAAAAGGTCCAATTTTCTTAAATCCCTTGAAATCTCTTCAAATTTATTGAAATCATTTAAAATAACTTTTCAGTAATTCGCTTGACATTCTAAAGGCTAATTAAACTACCTTAAAATCTTATACAATCTCTTGAAAATCCCGAAACTTTTTGAATTATTTAAAAATCTTTAAAAATTTTTGAAAATTATTCAATTCTTCTGCATTCTTTAAAAATCCAATCAATGTTTTCGAAATGATTTAAAATCTGTTGAGATTTCGTACAATCACTCAAAGTTTAAAAAAAAATTTTTAATATCTTTGATATCTCTCTCTTTGATATGAGACTACTTAAAGTCACTTATTATCGAACAGCATATTATAGCCCAGCATGTATAGTGACAGAGAAACAGGAACGATTAGTTTGCGTATGCAAATTTGAATACTAAATATTATAGATATTTGACGAGTTATGAGCAAATAAAATGAGACTGCTCGCTTGCACTGACAGTATAATAAAATTCTCCATTTTTAAGATAAAATTGATGTTTCCAAATGATTAATTAGCGTATTTAAAATGGTATTTGTGATACTTTGAGAAAAGTTAATCAGTGGAACCTATAATTGGGACAAGATTCCCGGGTGTATGTAACCTTGATATAATCAATGAAACTATAGACCTGCTAATAGCAACATTTATTTACTATTCCGAATTTTTCTACTTTCCGAATTTTTCCTTTCCGTATTTTTACTTATTCGTAATTGTTCACCCTCCTCATTTTAATGTTTCCGAATTTTTACCCATTCCGCTTCTTTGGCTTCCGAATAAATACTATTCAGAGTTTTGGATTTATAATTTATTCCTTCTTCCGAATTTTTGGTATTTCTAAGTTTTTAATGAGAGAATGTGTTTTATTCTGGTCATACGGTCCAATATAAATAAAAATATTTTTTGAGTATTGTGTATAAATTTACCTGTACAATGTTGATATTAAATCCAAAATAAGACATTTCAATTGAGCATAATTTTGGAGAGAGCCCAAT
>NC_046657.1:25243725-25275044 GCF_010883055.1 Belonocnema kinseyi | reverse complement strand
CAAAATTGAAATGTCTTTCACAATATTTGTAAAACGGTACTTTAAGCGATTAGATTCATTTCCTAAATCTTTTATGTTTCTTACCAAATTATTAATTTCGTATTACATATTGTTAAAAAAATTTTTTATATTAGGTGATGTATTACCTTGAAGAAGACCTGCAACTAGGTTGAAGCGTACGTTGTTTATATTAATTAAAATTGACGAATAAAGATTCATTGACATCTGAATCTATTTTTATTTATATTGGACCGTATGACCAGAATAAAACACATTCTCTCATTAATGATATTAACGGTCGAAGAAAGCTCACAGTGTGGATAAACTCCAATCACTGAATTCTTATTCCTAAGTTTTACCATTATGTATTATAACCCATTCTAAATTTCACCTTTCTTAAATTTTATCCGTTCCGAAAAATGAATGGGTCCCGTTCAGAACGCTTTTTGGTACTTTTAAAATAAGTTACATATATTTTCACGAACATCATGTGATTTTCACAACACGACGTGAAAATTCGTTTAACTGTAGAGCTACAAAAAAACTTCCACGTCCTACTATTTTCAACACATTATGTAATCGATAGCTATTGTGTCCACTAAATTCATGTCAAAAAGTAACTGCATTTAGCTGAACTTTGGCTTTTTATCTATATGTTTGTGTCACGAGTGCAAACGTGTGCGTCTCGAGATCAATAGAGTAAAAATTGTACAAGTTTCAGTTTATAGTCACAACAATCCCTTGCGAGGGTTCAAGAATATGACCCAAAAATCCATGTATATAAATTTTTACTATGATAGCACACTTATTGTAGAAACTTGGACGCCATTTTTTTCAGCCATTATTCTTTGGAAATTTTTATACTAGATTTGAAATCCTTGACCCATAAAACCTATGTTTATACGAGGTGTATTCAAAAAGTGAGGTGACTTTTCAATTTTCGCGGGCTACGTACATTCAAGTTTTAAATTTTTGTTTTGTTGTGTTGGTACACTTGTCACGATCATATGTTCACAGTTTTGACTCTATAGTTCGTGTTGTTTTTCTGGCAGATGCGTAAAAGTTTAGAAGGGTTTGGTGTGCTCGGCGATTTTCTTCTTTCGAAAAAATGGAGCAAAGAGTTTGCATTGAATTTTGTGTGAAAAATGGAATCAAGTGCTCTAAAACTCTTGAAATGTTGACAGTTGCATACAGTGAGTCTACTCTGAGTAAGCAAAATGTGTATAAGTGGTACAAGCTGTTCCAAGAAGACGAAGAGGATGTCCAAGACGAACCTCGCCCTGGACGTCCCAGGACGTCAACAACAGATGAAAACGTTCAAGCAGTGGAAGAAATGATGTTAAAAAATCGCCGAATTACCATCAGAGAAGTTGCTGAAGATGTTGGCATATCGGTTGGCTCATGCCATGCTATCTTTAGCAAAAAACGTCCGGAACTTTGGAAAAACAAGTCGTGGCTTTTGCATCACGATGTTGCACCTGCTCATTCATCGTTGCTTGTGAAAGATTTTCTGACCAAAAACAGCACCCCAGTCATGCCTCAGCCTCCATATTCACCGGATTTGGCCGCCAGTGAATTTTTTTTCCCCAAAACTGAAGAGACCCATGCAAAGACATCGATTTTCAACGATTGAGGAGATAAAAACTGCATCGCTGAAAGAACTTAAGGCTATACCACAAAATGATTATCAGAAGTGCTTCGATGATTGGAAAAAGCGTTGGCACAAGTGTATTATATCTGAGGGGGATTTATTTGAAGGGGATAACATAAAAATTGAGGAATAAATGAATGTTTTTTGAGAAAACCATAAAGTCACCTTATTTTTTGAACACACCTCGTAAATCTTGGTACCACTGTGGGGCGCTATAATTTGTCTGTCTCAGCAACATTATGATACTTGCTAAGTTTTCAGTTTCGATTTTGAAAAGATTACATGAAATAATCTTTCACAATAATTAGCTGTTTTCTCAATGAAACAGTATAAAAATATGTGGATACATGTCAGAAACCTAGCTTCAATTTTAAGTTTACATTATTTGCGATAGGAAATTCCAGTTTTGGTGCTAAATCTTTTACACGTTAACATTAATTATAAATGAAATTTTTATATTAAAAAATGTATTTATAAAAATTATAGAGGGTTGTGTCGACAAACTTTCGCCCAGCGGCGTCGCACAGTGGTCTGGAATAGGAATTTACTGTTTATAAATGAGTTTTTCTCATAGCTGAATTGATTTTTCTGAATAAAAGTGATTCAAAATTGTCTTTAAAGCCATTTATATACTTAAAGCTTTATCAAACAATTAGATTGACATTTATTGCGGTGAGTAACCAACGAAATTAAATAAAGAATAATTTATATGATTCTTATAAACAATTTTTTTATCAAAACTATGATTTATTTTTTTACATGCAAAAAGGACGGTTTTCCAATGAAATTATCCGACCATAAACTAACAGTGATTCCAAAATTGGATATGGGACATTAAATAATTTGCGGAATTGTTAATAACAGTTTCTGTAGCAAACTCTCCATAGCAATAACGCGTTACTTGCGTTTTTAGAAGTCAACTATCTTTCATTTGTCACTTATTTTTCATTTGTTTTGTACGTAACTTTTGGGAAAACAAATGAAGAACAAGTGACTCTCTACTAAAAAGTACAGTTCCAGGTTCACCGCTAGGTGGGTATCTCTCGCACGCGCTCTCGCAAGAGAAATCATAATCGTAATTTTTAAATATCTTCTGCATGTTTGTACATTTCAATTGTTTGTATTATTATTTCTAATGAAAAATGGATACTCTCAAGGTAGGTAATAAGGTCTTTTGTGATTTTCTTATTGCCAATGAGAGTACAAACGTGCAAGGTTTGTTAAGTTTAATGAAACTGAGTACAATCTTGATCCTGGGCATCTAGAAATAGCAACTAATCATTTGAATTTGTATTTTTTACCTATATTTCAGAAAAAATGGAAGGAATGTTTCATTATAAAAAGTCAGTTTGAAAAGAGGTTCGAAAAGTGGCTAAAAACTGACTTCGTTGTTACTTTTTCTCGGATAAAATCAAAAGAAGGAAGAAAAAGTTCGGACACAAAATTCGAAGATGCTTCTGCTACGACAAAGAGACAAAAATTAATGTACATTGAAGAGAGTTTTAAGGATCCTGAGATACAGGATGCATTTCTGCGAAGTTTACGAAGGAGTGGAAGAAAAAAAATTGCAAATGCTATAGTCGTTCTTTTGAATTCTGACGATACTGAAATTTTTAAAATTCAGGTAAATCTGACTTTGAATCATATGTGCCATACTCTTCAGAAGAAGTTTTAGCTTCAATGCAACAGGTCAGACTATCAAAGTATCAATATAATACCATTCACTTACAGGCCAAAGAAAGAAAGGCTGACATTTTCCCTTCATATGTGAATGTATTAGAGATTAAAGAAGATTGTTATCCTTCAATTATTCGAATATCGAAAGAAGGAGCCATGGTTGAGACTGAGTCACTCACGGATTACACTATTCAACGTCTATTTAAAGATCCGACTTTATGCCTTATGATTTCAGAGAATAGATTAAAGATCTCTTATTTGGACTTTGAAATTAAATATGGCATCGATGGACTGTCAACTGATCCAAAATACAATCAGGAGTGTAATAACAACGATTTGACCGTTGACTCTTTTTTCACAGTACGTATCAATGGTGCCAATATGGTTGAGGGTAAAGTACATGGGGAAAACAGTTTGGATGAATCCTCATAGTTCCTCGACAAAACTTTGTATACCTATCATGATTAAATATGCAAAGGAAACAGAGGAATTAACGAAATCGGAAATCAAAAATATTAAGACACAAGTTCAGAAGCTTAGACCCACCACAATTACTACGACTAATGGTGTGTATATAGTGGAAAAGTTTGTATAGCTCTCACTGATACTCCATCATCTTCTACTTGCTACATTTGCAAAGCTTAGAATTTGGTCTTTCTACTTTGCATGCCTGGATTAGGTTCATGGAGTGTATACTACATATTGATAATAGCTAAGAAAAGAATTTTTCAACGAGTTTCAAAAGAAGATGGGGTTAATAATTAATCAATCAAGTCAAGGATCTGGCAACTCTAATTGTGGTAATACGGCTCGTATGTTTTTCTAGAATGTTGATCAAGTGTCAGAAATAACTGTAGTAAATAAAGAACTTATTTAAATTTTTAGAAACATACTACAAATGTTAGTTAGTAGCATAGAAATTCCTCCTCTCTTTTTCAACGAGTATGCTTTTAGGACAGCAAAACTGTATGTGAGCTTATATCCATGGTACTACATGCCTTCTTCAGTTCATAAAATACTGCTACATGGGGGAAAAGTTATGGAGAATTTTATGCTGCCAATTGGCATGTATTCCGAAGAAGCTTCTGAAGCCAAGAACAAGGATATCAAGTACATTCGACGGTTCAACACACGAAAAATCTCTCGATTGCATACTATGCACGACCTAATTCACAAACTCCTTGAGTCCTCAGATCTTTTCATTGCATCCTTGGAGCCTGAATGGGAAAAAGTTGAAGTTGAACTTGATCAAGAACTAGATGAACTAATAGAACAATTCGAATCTAAAAACGATTCGAGTTCTGAATCGTAATTTATTTATTTTGAGTTTTTTATAATAATCTCATTATTAATATAAGTATCAATTTTTTCGTTGATTTAATGACACAAATAAGATTATCACAAAAATGATTAAAGAAAAAATAACTTTTTTCTACGACCAACCGTAGATTGTCAGGCATTGTTTTAAAATTGTTATTAAATATTACGCAAATTATTATTTCATGTCCCATATCCAAGTTTGGAATCACTGTTAGTTTACTGTCGGATAATTACAATGGAAAACCGTTCTTTTTGCATGTAAAAAAAATAAATCATAGTTTTGTTAAAAAAATGGTTTATAACAACCATATAAATGATTCTTTATTTAATTTCGTTGGTTAGTCACCGTAATAAATGTCACTCTAATAATTATTAAACAAAAAAACATTTTTTTCTACGAGGAAACGGCCGATTAGGAGACTTGTTTAACTAAATTGTAATAAATAATCTATATTGTTTATGTTTGATAAAGCTTAAAGTATATAAACGGCTTTAAAGACAATTGTAAATCACCTTTGTTCAGAAGAATCAATTCAGCTATGAGAAAAACTCGTTTATAAAGAATTTGTTTAAAAAAATGTTTATAATGATTAAGTTAAATAATAATGAAATTAATTATGTTCTATGAATGCATGTGCAATAATTCCGGCTGATAGTGATTTCTATCTGTATTTTTCTTGAGATAAAAATTCATAAAGCTAAAATGGTTAATTTTGTCACTATATTTGTTTATATATTGTTGCTCTGTGAAAAAAATTTTGAAAAATCAAAGGACAATTCTCTTAAAAATTAATTGGTGAGCACTTCTAAAAAAAGCTTTTAAATCGGTTAAGAAATACGACCTGTGGGCGATTATGAACAGTAAATTCCTATTCCAGACCACTGTGCGGCGATTTGAGCAATTTTGATCAGGGACGGGCAGCGCCGCCTTTTTTGCTACATGTAAGAACAAAATATCAATTTGCAGCATACCAAATTTATTTAAATCCGTTCACTGAATTTGAATCACCGATTGCGCAATTTTAAAGCAAGATGGCGAGCGGCAGCGGCAGCATGACGCGGCGGCGCGAAAACCTAAAATATTATTATTTTAATATAAATCTCATTTATTTTCTTCTGGAGAAAATTTGTATCAGTTAAAAGTTATTGTTGAATTGCTCAGTTGGCGATGGTTAGTAAATTAAATGGTGAGATGCGAATTTAGAATATTAAAGGCATGTTAAACAAATCACAGTACAATTTTAATTCTATAAATAGGATTTAAGGGCATGTGATACTTAGAAAATGATTTATTTTACCAGTTTTAGGTTCCCCCAGTTTTTTCTACAATAATAAATATTTTGTCTTGAAAATTTAGGATTTTACTAAATCTGATTAATTTTCGTGGCGCTTATGAATTAGTATCGATCTTATCCGTGATAGATTCCCCCGGATTTTTTCCTACAAAAATAAAGATTTTGTGTTCAAAGTCTGCAGAATGATAGCGAACATGCTAACGGACATTTTCAAAATTTTTATCCCGAAAAAAATCCGGGCACGTCCGCTATAATGTTTTATAGCATCTCTGAATTTGTTTTTCAAAAATGTTCATCTTTTTGGAAAAAACCGAGGGAACTGAACCCGATTTACCACTCAACGAAGTATTACATGCCCTTAAGCATAAAAAAAGTATTTTATATAATGTAAAATATAAAAAACTATGGTTGTACTTATTTAGAAATTCGGCGGTTGAGAAAGCTACAACTTTTCAACAATGCTAAATAATAAATAGAATATGATTCCGAAATGTAGAAATGATTGATTTCTCTTAAAAATTGTTAGTGCCACGCGCTGGTTGCCCGCAATTCAAGATGGGGATTTAGAAGAATTCTTGTAATTAAAACGAATTGTTATTAGCAAACGCGGAATTATGTACGTGTAAACTACTTGTTTTTGGAAATTCACTTTTATGCAAAACTCATTCATTATTTCAAGGTTTCATACACCCGGAAATCATATGCCAATTAGCTTCCGCCGATTAACTTCTCTCAAAGTTTAACAAACACCATTTTGCATACTCTAATTAATCGTTCGGAAACATCAATTTTTTCTTAGTTTATAATTGTATTATATTCTCAGTGCAAGCGAGTGGTATAATTTTATTTGCTAATAACGCGTTAAATATTTATAATATTTAGTACTCAAATTGGCACACGCGAACTAATCGTTCCTAGTTTCTGTCACTATCATCTAGTTCATTTCCATTGGACACAAAATTTGGCGACGTCTTTACGACATCGTTACGACATCTTCACGACAACGTTACGACATCCTATGTTCATGTCGTTAAGGTGTCTTTACGATATCATAAATGAGTCGTAGGATCTGACGATGTCTTTACGATATCGCAAAGACGCCGAAACGACATGGACATAGGGTGTCGTAAAATCTCAATTTGTCAGTTTTCATCAAATCTCTACGTTTTTAGACCTATTGAGTCAGAAAAAAAGGTTTTTACGAAGGTGTTTTTCTGTCTGTAGTCTGTATTCTGTAGGCACGATAACATTCGAAAAAATTATCAGTTTGTATTCTGCTTTGGCACACTTTTTTAAAACCTAAAAAGAAAGAACAAGTTCGTAAACCAGCTATTGCGGATCAAAATTCGAAAAGTGAGCGCGTTTTCAAAATTTTTGAAACCACATTTTTTCAAAGATTTTAATAATCTATGAAGGGCTACTCGTAGTACTCAGAAACCCAAACAATTGATTTTTATGACTTTTTTCTATAAAATGAAAATTATCAGAGTTAGAGCATTTTCAAAATAAAAAAATAAAACTAAAATGAATATTTCAAGCCAAACAATGCATGATATGAGAGAAAGCCGGAAAAAGAAAAACTTTGCTTTTTATAAGCCCTACAGGACTACGATAACAACTTTTTTTAATTTTGTCGAAAAGTTGAAAATTCAGAATTTGATCGTACCAAAAATTTTCGAAACCATATTTTTCAAGATTTCAAAATTCTATGAACGGTTGTTTATAATATTCGGAAATCAAACAATTTACCCCTATGACTTTTTTCTATGAAAAGAAAATTATTAGAGTTAGAGCATTTTCAAACTCCAAAAAACAAACTAAAATGAACATTTTAAGCCAAATAACCTACAAGATTATCATACCAACTTTTCTAATTTGGTCGGAAAGTTGAAGATTTCAAATTTGATCTTACCAAAAATAATGAAAAATCAAAAAATTCCATTTTTAAACAAACTATGCACGATGCGCAAAAAATGAATAAGCTATAATTGCGCGCCCTAAAAAGACCTAAAAATTTGTAATTAATCACTTTTCGATAGGACTCGTAGTTTTTGATTATCGTCCTAAAAAATAAAATTAAAAACTAAAAATAAAATTTTTGGACTAACGACACAAGCTACGAAGAAAAATGAGGCAAAACTTGCCCAGTATGCACAAAATTTGGCGACGTCTTTACGACATCGTTACGACATCTTTGCGACAACTTTACGACATCCTATGTCCATGTCGTTTCGGTGTCTTTCCGATATCGTAAAAACATCGCCAGATCATAGGACTCATTTACGATATTGTAAGGTCACCGAAACTACATGTACATAGGATGTCGTAAAGATGTCGTAAAAATGTCGTAACGGTGCCGTAAAGACGTCGCCAAATTTTGTGCCCATTGGGTTTTCATTGAAAAACGAGAGTATTTTCTAAGTCAACATTTATGTTGACTTGAGGTCGTCTTAAATAAAATTTTATTAAGAAAAGCCGTGCTTTTTTGTTTCAAGATATTACTTTGTTGAGAACTTACAAAGTTTGAGACCTTTGTCTCATACTGTTTTGAAATTTTTAAGAAATATATTTTTTTTCTACGGGAAAAATTACATTTTTAGGTTTAAAATACAATTCCGGCTGAACCTGTGGACCGATTTGGATGTTTTTTTAAAGCTGATAAAATTTCAAAGAAGGTTCTCGAGCCTGATCTTTAATTAAGCTTATCCATTTTTTTCTAAATAAAAAAATATGACGAAAAAAATGACCATTTTTTCTATTTGACGTTCCCGGTGCTCGTCAGTACTAGAAAAATGGTTGTAATCGCCGACGATTTATAGATTTACATTATATCAAGATACTCCATCATAATACAATAAACAGAGACAATTTTTATAAACAAATTATTTATTAAAAGTGTGTTTTCTATCATTTTAAATAATTTAACGTTTTTTTACAAGTTATGTTGCAAGAAATTTTGATGAAAACAATAATTTAATAACAACAATTACTCTTAAGACTATTCCTGTTAATATTATAAACAAATGCATTATTCAGGTATTTGTCGTAAGAAAAATTTGTTTTTTTTTCGAAGTCAATTTTTAAAAATTAGAAACCTCATGATAATTTCCGAAAAATTCATACTTTATTGATAAATCATATATTTTTTGTTAAACAAGATTAATTAAAAAATGCATCGTTCCGGCATTTGTCGACGTCGAAACTCGTTCTTTTTCAGTTAGTCCTTCTAATTTCAGAAAAAAATTTTTTTTTTCATTCAGTACTTACAGTTGTTTAACAGAAACAGAAAAGTAGTCAAGTAATTATGAATGTTACTGAAATTATCGTTAAGTTCCCAATTGAAAGGACTGACATTGGAAATAAACGAGTTTTTTCGTCGACAAATGGCCAAATAATGCACTTGTTAATTAAATTTGTTTGAAAAATCATTAAATTTATAAAATAATTATGAATGTTGCTGAAATTAACATGAAGTTTTTAATTAAAATGACTTCCGTCGAAAAAAACGAATTTTTCGTCATCAGATGTCCGAATAATGCATTTGTTTATTAAATTTGTTTAAAAATAAATAAAAATTTTCAAATAGTGAAGGATGTTGCTAAAATTATGATGGAGTTCCCAATTAAAAGGATTAGTATTGAAAAACGCGAATTTTTTAGTAGATAAGTTTTCGAATAATGCATTTGTTTAATAAAATTATAATATTTTTTTTTTAAATTATGAATTTTCTAAAATTATCATGAGGTTCCTAATTTTAAAAACATGACATCGAAAAAAACGAATTTTTCTGACATCAAATGCCTGAATAATGCATTTATTATTAAATATGATTATAATATTAACAAAAATAGTCTTAAGAGAAATTTTTTTCATTAAAATATTGTTTCTATTCAAATTTTTTGAGATATGACTTTAAAAACGTTAAATTATGGAAAATGATAGAAAACACACTTTTAACAAATAATTTGTTTATAAAAATTGTCTTTGTTTATTGTTTCATGATGAAGTATCTTGATATAATGTAAATCTATGAAACTTTGGCGATTACAACAATTTTTCTATTACTAACGAGCACCGGGAACGTCAATTAGAAAAAATTGTCATTTTTTTCGTCACATTTATTCATTTATAAAAAAACTGAAAAATTAAATTAAAAATCAGGCTCGACAACTTCCTTTGAAATTTTATCAGCTTTAAAAAAACATCCAAATTGCTCCACAGGTTCAGTCGAAATTGTATTTTGAACCAAAAAATGTACGTTTTCCCCACTGTTGGCCAGTCAGCAGAACCGTCATTAGAGTAAAAGAGATACAGTACTTTTCTTCCAATTTGTTGCTCTCTGTCTCTTTTACTCTTATGATATTTTTTGTTGGCTGGTGAGCAGCACTCATGCGTGTAAATACACCTTTAATCGACTTTTAACTGTCAAAATTGAAGTATGTTTTAACCAATCAGATTGTCGGATACATGAGAATTATTACGGTAATTGCCGAACACACATTCAGATAATCTTAATTTTTGTCTTACTAAAGCTAACCTTAGACAAAATAAGATCATGCTTGAAATTTTAAACTTACCAAAGATCATCTTAAAGTATATCTCTGAATACATCATGACTTAAAACCGATAAGATGGTCTTAATGAAGGCTGACTTAAGGGCATGTGATACTTTCAGTTTCCCCGGCTTTTTTTCCACAAAAATGAAAATTATCAAAAACTGAATTTGGAGATGCTATAAAATATCATAATGGACGTCCCCGGACTCTTTTTTGAGGGATAATAAAAAAAAATTATTGTGCTAAATAAAAATTTATGCATATGCATTATTTTGAGGTTACGTCGTTTTTCATGTCTGCCTTTCCGATAATCTGGAAATTATTTATGTACTAAACTTTTTTGATTCCCCGAAAACAAGGTTACTTCCGGGAGATTAGTTACTATGTTTATTTGTAAGTCCAAATTTTTCGGCCAAAAATATTGTGCAGTTTGTAAGTAACGCTCGGGTGAATTGTAACACACACAGCCTTAAAATAAACGCGCACGTTGTTAGCAATATCAACAAATTTTTGATAAAAAAACATAAAGAAAAGTGTGTGGGGACGTCCGTTATCATGTTCTTTATTATTTCCACCGTGTGCCCACTCTAATTTATTTTGGGGGAGGGGGGTACTTATAGATTGTGGCAAAATGTAAGATCAGCGCCATCTAGTGGATGTAGCGCTATGCAAATTAATCACATTTTGCTAAATTAAAACTTTCTTTAATTAACCTACAAAAAAAGTGTGCGGGGACGTCCGTTAGCATGTTGTCTATCATTTCCTAATTTTTTAAGACAAAATAGCATTATCTTAATTTCGGACTATGAATAGGATTCTACCCCCGTCTCGCCAGGCAGCAGCTGCGCCAGACTAAGGCCTTCATTTTAACGACGTGTGATAACTGGCTGACAGTGGGGCGGCAGCAACAAGGTGCCGGGTTACCATAGTCCGCTCGTAAGATAATATGTAGTCTGGGTAAGGAAAAAGTGCGACTGGTAACTCACGCGTACGATACGACTAGAAGTTCATGCCTTGGCCGCCTGGAGCGCTATATTACTGTTTGATTCCATCATTTGTCCTTAAGGGGTCATTCTAGTGATTACCCCCGAAAATAATGTGTAAAATATGACAATAAATCTACTTTAACCATATCATTACAAAAAATGACTCAAAAAAGTGGGTTTTTTTACCGCTAGACCCTACTTCCCCTGTTATGCATTATTTAAAAAAAAATATCGAGATGTAAATAATTTATAATGAATGCGATATTTATTGAATAGAGCCACTAAAAATAAGGACCAGTTGAAACCTATCTAAAATTTTTTAAGAGAAATAAAAACAGTAATCCTTGATATAATTCAAAATAGACTATTCTGAAGAAATTATAGAAGCAAGTGGTCCTTACTTTGTAAGATTTGAAAATATGTATTTGTGATGTATAGAATTCTTAAAAATAAAAACAGGAATCTAATGATCTGGTTTGGATAACTAACATAAAATGCTCCTATTGAAATTAAAAAAAAGACATAAAAAAGAAGCCGACTTTGAATTTCAAAATATTGTAAAATTAGGCCAATTCAATGTACATGTTAATATAAGAACTATTTTTAATAAAAAAATTGTTTAAAACGCTACGTATAAACATAATTGTAAACAGTGTTTGTAACAAAATATTTTAGCTTGAATTATTTTCAAGGTTGTATTTTCGTTAATTTTTTCAATTGTTGAAAATCTTACTAAAAATAATATACCTTCCATAATACTTGGTGAAAAATAACAATTTAAATGCTTATGAACAGTTTAGACAAAGAAATGGAAATTTTTAGCAGCTACTTAAAAAATCATTCAGAAACACCTAAATCATATTTAAAAATCTTGAAAAATGTATATTTCGTTAAAAAATTTTTGAAATCAATTCATATTTTAAGTAATTTTAAATCTCTTTAACACTTTTCAATATATTTTCACCTAATAGGATTTTTTCTAATGTAATAAGTGTTCAATTTTCATTTAGTCTTCAAATTTTGTTTTCGCTTAAAACATTCTTGAAGTATTCTGAACAAAATAATTTTTCATAAAAAAAATCATTGGAAATTTTTCCACAAATCGAATGAAAATTTTTTCATTATCTTCAAACTTTAAAAATCCTTGAACAGCTTTAAAATGTTGTTTTAAAATCTTTAAAAATCTACATTTTAGTTAAGATTTTGTTGGAATCTTTTCAAATGTTAAATTATTTTTGATTTTTTTAAATTTCTAAATATATCTTAAATTTATTTGAATTTTTCATTAACCTCTTAATCAACCCTGGAAAGTAAAAAAATCGACCTTAAAAGTTTCTAATTAATGTTTATAATTTTGGAAATATTTTTAAATCTTCTTAAATATTCTCTTAAATTTAATTTTCTAAGGCAAAAAGAACTTTTAATTGAAATTTTTTGGAAATTCATTCAAAACTTCTGAATATCGTTTAAAATGACTTGACGTTTTTCTATAATTTTCAATATAACCTGCGAAATTAGAAAAAAATGCCTGAAAATCTTCCAGATTATTTTTTTACAATTTTTTCAATCTGTTTGAATCTTTTTTTTTAAATACGTTTAATATTATTGACACGTTGTTCACAAAATAGTCCCATTTTCTAGCCGGAAATATGAATTTTCAATAAAAAAGTACATTTTTAATTCAAAAAAGTAGTTTAATTTTTAATCAAATAGTTTAATATAAATATTTATTTGAAGTTTACACCAAAGAGAATAATCTTCTACCAAAAACAAGACTTTTTAATAAACGAATTTTTAACCATATGATGGAATTTTCAACTAAAAAAAAGTGCAACCATAAAAATAGTTAAATAATAAATAATTCTTCGTAATTTGTTGTTACTAGTTTGTTATATATCCATCATTTTCTATCTAAGTGTTCTTAGTTTTTTTCAATAAAATTTATTATCGTTTTAATTAATTAATGTTTTTACTTGATTTATTCTTTTACTCAAATTATTATACATTTTTTTGGCCTCTGTTTGCTCTACATTGCACTTTTTTTTATCAGCAATGATAACTTTTATTTGTTTTTTTTTCACTTTAAGCGTCGTTTTGCTTGGTCTCAATAAAAAAAAAACAATACTACAAGCTGCATTTTTGTTGGAAATATGCAAATATTATCATCATTATATTTTACAATTAACTTCTATATAATAAGCTGCTGAAATATTATATGGTATTCAAAAAATGTTTCTATTAAAAAATATTTTTTGAAATATAAATCAGTCTTAGGAGTTCAATGAAAATAAACTATTATTCGTAAAATACATCTCATACATTTTTTTTGTCTGAAATCAAAAGTTACATAATTTCTATACATTCTTGTGTATATTTTAATAATTATTTATTTAAATTACAAGAATTGTGTTTTTAGAGTAATTTTGAATCGCGCGCCAAGTGCGGCCTACCAAGGCGCAGCCCTAACGCAAGCGCAGTAGCACTGGGTGCCGATATTGGCATCACTAGGGCTAACGCGCTGAATGCAGTGGTGGGGGTAACCATAGCAGGGCAAAATGCGAGTCGGGTATGCCTTCATACAGCATAGAGTTGAGGTGTCAACCAAATCCCCTTCCCTTAATTTTCAGTCGTGATAATTTTGATTCATTATATGAAAATCCGTTCAAACAATTAAAAAGAAAGACATTTATGATTTTTGACAATCGGAAAATGATAGGACTTCAAAGAAAAATCATAAAATTGATTCATATAAATAGTAAAGACACACTTCTTCCTACTTGTTATGGTTTGAGAAAGATTAATAGAAATTCCTATCATTTGATAATAGTTATTTGAAATAAAGTGAAAACCTTTAATAGTCCTCCCTTCTATAGTCCTTCTGAGAATTGACGCCGCGACGCAGGTAGGTATAACAGGAGCTGCGCGGGATCTGCGGTTGTCACCCAGACGAGCACTCAGGCGTGAACAAACAAAAGCAGAGAGGGCTATTATGAGTTAGTTCCCACCCACCGTCAGCCACAAAATCGGCGCTATAGAAGAATTTCACTGTATTAATACTGTCACTAAATTTTTGGAAAAAAACTTTAATTCGATTCTCAAAGATTCTATTATAACTTCAAAATACAATATTGAAAATAGCTGCAAATTAAAAAAAAATTATTATTCAAAAAGCAGTTCCGCGCAATTTGAATTGTTTTGAGCCCATTGTTGTCAAAACAAAAAAATTGCTGTACTGTTATTCATGGTGCATAAAGAGACGAACATTTTTTTTAATGACTTTTAAAAATAAAAAAAATACTAAAGTTACAGCACTTACAAAATTCAAAAGAATAAATGAAAATAAATACTTTAAGCCAAATAACACACGAAATTTTCGAAAAATGCAAAATTCAAATTTTGACAGCACAAAAATAATGAAAAATTAAACATTCAATTTTGCGGTTAAACTATGCAAGATACGCAAAAGATGAACTCGTAGTTTTTGTTTCATTCGTAAAAAAACATACCTAAAAATGAAGTTTTTAGACAAACGACAGAAGCTATGCAAAAAATACAGAGGCAAAATTTGTTCACCCAAAAAAGACCTAAAAATTCGCTATTAATTAGTTTTTGATAGAATCTGTATTTTTCGTATATGTTTTTGTAAATATTATCTAGAATCGTCAATATTTGTTGCATCGAGGTGCAACATAATAGTATATAATTAGCTATAGAATATGAATAAAATATTACTTTTCAAAAATCACCCCCGTAAGTCTGTTTTATGGGGTACCAAAAAAACCATATAAGTGAAAAATAGGTTTACCTAGTTTTCGACGCTGATTATAATTTTGTTGTGTTTTTTAAATATAAATTGTGTCTACTACATAAAATACTACTTTATACGGATAAATGTATATTCACATGCATTGTTTAAACAATTTCTCTTTGTTTTTCGAAATTTCCTTTTAGAATAAAGTTTGAAGTTCACAGTTTTTTTTTAATTTTCCACTTTTTTCAATTCTCCATTAATGCGATGTAGTGCTAAATTAATTTTAAAACAATAATTGTTTATACAACTTATTATTATTTGTAATAATATTATCTTGCATTAAGCCTTTGCGGCATACACTTTTCTATCAAACTAATTTTACAGGCATATGCACCTTAGGAGTCTTTTGGGGACACTGATCACGGATTAGAAGTCAGATTTCCAAAATTCAAAATGTCGGAAAACTTTTTGGAATGTTTTTGGATTTCCATCAAACTTGTTAGTGGGGGGTTTCTGAGGTCGCTGATTATGAATCGAGAGCCCGATTTTCAAATTTCAGAATATCGGATCTAATATGGCAGACTGGTTAAAAAATTTTTCCAAAATTTTGGATCCGCTAAGTTGAACTTTTAAAATTTGACTTCAGACTCATTATGAGAGACCCCGAAAACCCCCAGATTCCAAGTTTCATGAAAATTCATTATTTTTTCGAAAACTCGTCCACCATATTAAATACGACATTTCGAATTATTTCGAAAAAAGGAGATTTTAGAAATTTGTTTATTAATGAATAAAAAAGGTGAAAATCTGGGTTACCACTATGCCGCAAACGATTAAGGGCATGTGACACAGCTAAATACCTATATTACCGACCTCACTTTTTCAATTCATTGAATGTTTTTTTGAACCTAAGAACTTTTTTTGTAAACAAAATATCGATCTGAAACTTTGGAAAAAGTATTAGAGTACAATAAAGTACGTTTAGGTACTGCATTTTGGTAGGAACTTCACTGAAAATTATTTTATCTTTTTTCTGAACCTCGACATTTTTTGAACGTTCCAACTTTTTTTATACATAAAATATCGGTCTCAAACTTTAGGAAATGCAGGAGCCGAAAGAAAACTAAGTTTAAGTACAAATCTTAATAATAAAAGATTTTAAAAAAATATTTCAACAATCAATTCCATCGGAATCAGCCGATAACGTTGTACACAAAAATACGAACCCTGGCGGCCACTAGACGAGGCTCTAGAGGGTTCGTATTTTCGTGCACAGCGTTACCGGCTGATGCCGATAGAATTGATAGATGAAAATTTTTTTTTACATCATTTATTATTAAAATTTGTACTTAAACGTAGTTTTCTTTTAGGTCTTGCATTTCTCAAATTTTGAGACCGATATTTTATGTATAAAAAATTGGAAAGTTCAAAAAATGTCGAGGTTTAGAAAAAAAATAAAATAATTTTCAGTGAAGTTCCTACCAAAATGCAGTACCTAAACGTACTTTATTGTACTCTAATACATTTTCCAAAGTTTCAGCTCCATATTTTATTTATAAAAAAAGTTCTTAGGTTTAAAAAAACATTCAGTGAACTGAAAAAGTGAGGTCGGTAATATAGGTATTTAGCTGTGTCACATGCCCTTAATGCTAGCAAACTGAACTTTCTTTTTGAATTTTATACTTTTTGTCAATTTTTAATAATATTATAGTAAATAATTATTTGTAGTTACCAAAATAAATTGTATAATAATTTATTATTATTTTTGATAATATTCAATTTAAATAATGCAAAAAAGTTGCGGCTTTTTATGAAAGGTTCAACTATTTTTCTATTTTTCACTTTAAGGCAGTTTTTTATTTTCTTTATTAAGCAAAAATAATTATATGAACAAATTATTATTGTTTATAACTATCTTCGCGTATCTAATTGCTAGATAGTTTCGGTTGCTTCGGAAATGTTGCATTTTTCACCCCATTATTTCTCAGTCAAGTATTTCCTAATAAAAATAAACTAACATAGTTGTTTAAACCATTTATTGCTGTGTAATAAATCTTCTCTTAGATAAGTGCTAGAAAGTTGCGGATTAAAAATTTTTTTGTTTTTGTCCCTTATAAATGGTAGCTCTTTTGTTTAAATTCATTTTCTTTACACACTGGAAAAAAGCAAAAATGATTAAGTTGAAAAAGATACAATAATATAAAAAAAAATTCTTGTCGAGGTTCACTTACAATTTGATCATAACTCGAAAGTCGAAAAAAACGGAAGATTTTAGAAAGAAGGAAACTTTCTAGCATTCCTCTAAGAGAAGATAGTTTTAAATAATAGTTAATGGCTTCAATAAGGATTTTTGTTAACTTGCCTTAATTATTACCCCACTAAGTGAAAAGTGGACAAAAAACGTAAAAGTTAAGAGAAAACCACAACTTTTTTGCACTAATCTAAGATAAGATAGTTATGAACAATTATAAATTTTTTAAACAACCATATTTGTCAACTTTCATTATTTATTACTTTAATAAGTGAAAAGTGGTTAAAAAGTTGAAAATTTCAGAAGAAACCACAGCAATAGACAATTTTCAAAGCTGAAGATAGTTATAAACATATATATTTTGTTTAAATAATTAATTTTGCTAGAATAAATGAACCAATAACAGAATATAAAATAAAAGTGGACAAATTATTGGAAATTTTAGAAAAAGGCCGCTACTTTTTGGCATTATTCTAAGACAATATTATTAAAAATAAAAATAAGTTGTTTAAACAAACACATTTTTTAACATTAATTAGGCATTACTTTACCCATTTGAAAGTTCGACATAAAAGTGAAATATTTTTTAACAAACTGAAAATTGATACTACGAATCTCTCGGTTCCAGTTCTACCTCCCCCCTCTCCCAACCCTCCCTTATTAACTGAAGTTTTTGGTGTGACTGACGTTGGAACTACAATCTCCACCATATGACGATTTGATACTTAACTTTGACATGATTTCGACTCAGAAAATAAACTTATTGCATAAAGGTGTTAGTTGGGCGTATAACCATACAATGAATAATACAAACTACAAAATAGCCTCGGAAAGGACTGGAACTTTTAATGACAAAAGGCATGCACACGGAAAATCTAAAGGTCATGTTTCAGGCGACGAATGGAGACTGGGTGTTTGAAATGCTAGGGGAGTAAGTGATTTCAAGGTAAAAGAATTGCGTGAAACTATGGACGTGAAGAAACTAGATATTTCATGTGTGCCCGAAACAAAAAAAAAAAGGGATGCGAAACTAAAGACATAACAAACGGCGTGTTGAAAGGCGGATTTGAAATATGGTCAGGAGTAGACTGTGAATCACATGGTAAACAAGGAGTAGGTCTGATTTTGAATGAAAGAGCAAAGCAGCATCTCGGAAACCATGGTTTCGCATCCCCGAGACTGCTGTGGGCTAGAATGAAAGTAGGAATCAGAAGACTATTTATCATAGCATGCTACGCGCCGGTTGATAGTCATCCTAGAGAAGTGAAAGACGCCTTCTGGGACACTTCAAATGACACAATAAACATCTGCGAAAATGGGGAAAGAATAATTCTACTAGGAGACATGAACGGTTGGGTGGGCATCCAAAATCAGGATACAGAAAGAGTATTAGGTCATTTTGGGGATCCAAGAACAAACTATAACGGAGATAAACTAGTTGGTCTATGCTTAGAAAGGGGTCTGTTTATTACAAATACTTGGTTTAGGCATAAAATTATCCACATGTCCACCTGGTTTAAAGGAAATAGCCGCAGTATAATTGACTTTGTTGTTGCGGATGAAAGACTTAGAGAGTTAGTCAAAGATACAAGGGTCGTGAGGGGTCCTGAATGCAATACTGATCATTACCTTCTGATCTCAAAAATTAACTTAGGTCGGGGATGGAGAAAAAGAGAACCAAGAAAGCAAAACAAACGCGAATCAAAATCGAGAAAGATATAGAGGGCGTCTGGACAATATTACGGAATATATTTGTTAGATGTACGATCGAAGTGTGTGGTACCGCAGTTGTGGGAAGAATGTCTGGCCATACGTGGTGGAATGATGAAATTCAGGCTGCACAAAAGAAAAAAGAGAAGCGTACAAGAGAACTTTGAACATCGCAGGTCTTAGCAATGAAGAAAGAAATAGAAGTATAAATGATTATAGACGCAAAAACAGGATACTTAAACGATTATTTAAAGAAAGTAAAGATATAATTAGAGCAGGAGAAGAGATAAAAATACAAAAAAGTTCTTTGAAGGAAGCAGGAAATTACTTTATAAAAAAATGAAAGGAAACAAAAGTACAGAATTTGTGAACATGAGAAATGGTAGGCGGGAAATGGTATATGATGCAGATAGAATACTAGAGGCTTTCACAGACTATTTTAGAAGACAATTCGGAGATGAAGCTATAGGACACCATAACTGCGATGTTGAACACGATGCGATAGAAAACTCAATTGAAAAAGTCTGTGTCACTGAGGTAAGAGATATAATTAAGAACTTGAAAAACGGTAAGGCTGCCGGAGTAGACGGTATTAACGCTGAAATGCTTAAACACGGTGGTGCGTGCATACCACATAGACTGTACGAATTGATAAATATATGTTTCGAGATGGGAGACGTCCCAGAGATTGGAAAGAAGCGATTTTCGTACTAATATACAAGAGAAAGGGAGATAAAAGTAAATGCAATAATTACAGAGGGATTAACTTATTAAGCACCGTAAGTAAAATATATTCAAAAATGAAAGTAACAGAAGAAAGAAATCGGTTAAGATGGTTCGGACGGATGGTTCTGCATGAAAAAATGCATGGACATGAAAGAAGCTAGAGAAGTATGCCAGGACAGGAAAGTATGGCGGCAAATAGTTAGTAAAAAGTGTTGGCCACTAATGAACCCAAGTTGGGAACCTTACATTAGGAGTTCGTAAGGTTCTTCGCTTGGGGTGATTGCTAGAGAGATTTATCAGCAACCTGGGTTGGAGTAGTGTTGCGGAACAAATGTGTTATTTACTTAAAAAAACACGAGAATTCTGGATCAATCTGAAAAATCTCAATCCCTTCCACACACTAATAATAATAACAATAATAATATTAATTTATTTAAATGGTGTATATTTGCCAGGGTGGCTGAGAATTAAATTTAATGCCGAATAAGAAACAAATATTAAAGTAATCATTAAAAATAAGATTTGTACTTTATTTTGCAATATCTGAATAAGCAGCCCCAGACCGAGGTACAGAAATAAATATAATATACATTTGATATAATAGAGTTCGTTCAAGCCGAAGGAGCTTTAACAAAAGAGAATTCACAATTACCGAACAAAAGTTGTCATCTAAAAGACGAATTTTCAACAAAATAAATAAACTTTCAGTCACATTAATAAGTTTTTAACGACCATGATTAATCTTTTACCGAACAGAATGAATTTTCAAATAAAATATTTAATTTTAAACTTAAAAGTTTAATTTCGAAACAAAAAGATAAATTATCAGCCAAGAAGACTAATTTTCCATAAAAAATTGTATTTTTTTAACCAAAAAGATGAGTTTCCAAAAACGAAAATTAATTTCCTACAAAAAAAGTAACTTTTAAGAAAATATACTAATGTACAATCAGTTGGTTAACTTTTTATCTAAAAATGATAATTTTTAAACCAAAAACCGCATAGAGTAAGAAGATTAGTTATTGACCAAAAAAGACAAATTTTCAAACAAAAAGATACAGTTTTAACATCAAAAATTTATTTTCTATAAAATACATGAATTTTCAAATAAAAAGGGATTTATTTCCAATCAACAATAGAACATGTTTATTCTTATTTATTAAATTATTTTAAAACATTCAATAAAGAATTTTTAACAAAATAGATAAATTTGCAATCAAAGAAATAAATTTTTAATCAAAAATATAAATTTTTCACCAAAAAAGACGCAGTTTTTACTAAATATGGATATGAATTTTTAACGAAATAGTTCAATTTTCAAAAAGTAAATTATAAATTAAACATGCAATAGTTGAAAATTTAGTTTAAAAAAAAGTTTTTAAACTAACAAGACAAATTTTTTACTGAATCAATCATTTTTCAACCAAAGAAATACATTTATAATAAAACTTATGAATCACTAATTTGGTGCTAATTTTCGGTAGGGCTATACGAGGGAGGGTTTTTAAAGAATTCCACTGTACTTTTGATTTTTTAAGCGAAAATGCACTCAAAGTAAATTTTTAGTAATTTATGCATGAAATATTCATTATTTAAAAATCTGATATAAAAGCTAGGTTAGAATTCGTATTTCGATTCTAATCGTCTATTACTCGTATTCTTTGCAAAATTTGATTAAAATTGGTCGCTGCATACTTTATTTAAAGTTTATTTATGTGCGAGTATATTAGGGCTTACTTTTAGTAATAGTATATCCTTTATAGGCAAAATAGGAAAATAGAAAAAATATATAATGCCTAGTATATATATATATATATATATATATAATGGTGTCTAAAAAGTCCCGGAACGGTTGAATATTTCCTCAGATAAAATATTTTTCAAAAAAGTGAAGGTCACTCTTAAAGTAAACTTCAAAGAGGAATTCAATAGTGACCTTCATTTTGACCTTGAAGTTGACCTTAACGGCTTTTTAAAGGTCAACTTTGTTTTTCTAAATGGAAACCCCCTTTTTAACATCTGGAATTGATCGAGAGGAAAATTCTACGTTCAGGTGCATACCCAAGTCATAGGTCAATTGTAACGTTTAAGGTTAGTTAGAGGTTATTTGAAATCATCAAAGTTTTCCAACAGGTCAGTGCAATTCCTGAAGTAAATTTCCACGAGAAATTCATTGGTGAGCTCTGTATTGATCTTCGTCATGATCTTCAAGGTTTTATCAAGGTTTTTTCCAAGGAGTTTACGTTTACGTTTAGCATTACCCATGAATAACGACGTGGACGTAGTAAATTCTGTTCCCTTTTGGGTGCTTGATTAGCGTGAGTTTCCTTGCCTTTCACGCTTCAGTGAAGATGTTCCAACTGAAAACCTTGAGCTTCTTGACAAAAAGCTATGCGATTGTAAAAATGAGTTACAGCATTACGAATCCTCTCCCTATCAATCAAAGTAGCCTGTTGCAAAATCCGATTCTGCAATTCGTCTCAGCTTTGCGGTTGCGTTGAGTATACTTTGCTCTTTAAATAACCCCAATGAAAATAATCGAGAGGCGTCAGATCAGGAGATCTAGCAGGCCATTCGATTTCACCCCTTCTTCCAATCCACCTTTGAGGAAACTGAGTATCCAAATATGCTCGACCCTCCCTACCGTAATAAGCTGCTGTTCTGTCCTGCTAGAACCAAATATTTTGAAAATTGTCGCCTACAATCTCCCTTATTCTTGGTAGAATTTGGGTTCTAAAAAGCTCTTTATATGAACGGGAATTGAGATTACCATCGATAAAGAAAGGGTCTATCAATGTATCATTCAAGATACCGGCCCAAATATTAATCTTTTGTGGATATTGTGTGTGACTCTCCAACATTCAATCAGGATTTGTGTCGGACCAATATCTACAATTTTGCCTGTTAACTTCACCTTATAAAGTGAAAGTAGATTCATCTGAAAATACTATATCGTACAAGAAAAGAGGATCTCTATCAATTCTGTCCATCATAATTTCACATAATTCAACCTGACGATCAGGATCCTCTTCATGGAGCTCTTTTACCAGATGAGTTTTGTAAGGATGGAAATTAATGCTTTTTAAAAGATCTCGCACTGTCTGAAGAGAAACGTTACGCTCATCACTAGCTCGACGTAAACTAAGGTGTGGGTTTTCAACAAATGCTTGGGTAACGTCCATCTGCATCTCCTCAGATCTTGCAGATGTTGGCCGACCAGTTCTCTGAAGGGGCTTGATGGATCCATCATTCATAAAGCGTCTTACAGTTCTGTCAATTGTTGATTTTGAGACAGGATTTACCACTTCTTCATTAAGAAAAGTGCGATTAAAGTGCAAACGAAATTGATCATAAGATCGAACTCGATCTCCACAACCACGCATCATTAATACAGGTACCCTCTCTCGTTCTGTATAACTCTTCGGGGAGGAACAGAACTCTCACCGGAACACCTAGAAATTTTAATGAAAAATTTCCTTATGATTTCACAATATTCAAAACGCTGTAACCAAGATCAATACAGAGCTCACCAATGAATTTCTCGTTAAAATTTACTTCAGGAATTACACTGACCTCTTGGAAACCTTTGTTAATTTCAAATAACCTCTAACTGACCTTGAACGTTACAATTGACCGATGACTTGGGTACGTACCTGAACGTAGAATTTTTCGCTCTATCGATTGCAGATGTAAAAATGGGGGTTTCTCAACAAAAAAAAACAAAGTTGACCTTTAAAAAGCCATGAAAGTCAACTACAAGATCAAAATGAAGGTCAACATTGAATTCGTCGTTACAATTTACTTCAGGAATTACACTGACCTCTTGGAAAACTTTGTTAATTTCGAATAACCTCTAACTGACCTTTAACGTTATAATTGACCTATGACTTGGGCAAGTACCTGAACGTAGAAATTTCCGCTCTATCGATTGCAGATGTAAAAAAGGGGTTTCCATGAAAAAAACAAAGTTGACCTTCAAAAAGCCATAAAAGTCACCTTCAACGTCAAAATGAAGGTCACCATTGAATTTATCGTTGAAATTTACTTCAGCAAT
This sequence comes from Belonocnema kinseyi, assembly GCF_010883055.1. Classification (NCBI taxonomy): domain Eukaryota; kingdom Metazoa; phylum Arthropoda; class Insecta; order Hymenoptera; family Cynipidae; genus Belonocnema; species Belonocnema kinseyi. The sequence goes on along the minus strand of NC_046657.1, from coordinate 25,251,067 downwards.
GACCTTCAGTTTTTTGACTAATATTTTATCTAAGGAAATATCCAACCATGCGGGGCTCTACCAGGATGGACGAACCCCTTTCCCTAGCTTCTCGTGGGAACAACGATGACAACAACAAGCATAGTTGTAGTAAGTGCGGTTGAAAACAACGAAACGCGCAGGTCTCCCGACAATGGGTCGGCCAACAATGCCGACCAATCTAGAGCTGGGGGAGTCAATGAAAATGGATTCAATGGGGGTCGCGGAATATTGAGTCTTGAATGTCTTCACAACAGGATTATTCTGGGTACAGCACATAGAGTTGCAAAAGGAAGAGACCTTCTTCTTAAAATGGTCAGGAATCACGAAGAAGTGGGCAAAGGAGCATTTCTGTACAAAGCAGCGGAGGAGGCTGCTGAAACACTCGGACTTGACTTCAGCATTAGGGGTGAGCAAAATGCATCAAATCTTATCTATCTCGAGTGCTTCCTCCTGAAAGCCCGGACTAAGGAAGCACAAGAGAAAAACTTTCGTCAACAGCTCCTCGATAAGAGGATGCATGGTATCTTCCACAGAAATGTGAAGGATCAGTCAATGTCTTGTGAGCTAACGTTTGCTTCCCTTAAATCGCCCGGATTGAAGTCTTGTACAGAGGGTTTTATTTTTGCATGCCAAGACGGTGTCATTTCCACCTTAACATACCGTCGCCATATTTTGAGCCAAGACATTCCTGATGATAGCTGCAGGGCGTGCCATGCAAATCCCGAGCATTTAGCTCACATACTATCTAGTTATCCAACACACGCGGGAACGAACTACGTTCAAAGGCACAATGCGTCACTAAGAGTACTTTATTACCATTTCTGTCACTCCTACGGCATTCACCTTAATATCACTCCTCTAAATGCTCCTAGGGAAATTGATTCAATTGTCGTGAATGGGAAGTCCCGCATATACTGGAACTTTATATTCTCGACAATTGTTTCTGTTGCTCACTCGAGGCCTGACATGGTTCTTCTTGACTTCGAGAAGCGAACCATGTTCGTTATCGAATTTTCGGCAACAGCTGACAAAAACATCATAGACAAGGAGAATTAAAAGAAAGAGAGGTATCGAGACCTTATAAGAGAGTTGCAACGATTGCACCCGGAATATTCTGTTAAACTGTTCGTCCTTATCATCAGCGCTCTTGGAGGTGCCAAACTTTCACTTGTTAATGGCCTAAAAAGCATCCCTGCGCGTCAACAATATGCTAGAACACTTGCGGGAAAAATGTAGAAGGCAGTTGTCCTTGGGTCGCTCCATGTTCTTAGGGTGCAGGAGGCTTTTTCTGGATCGTCGTCTTGATTCCTTTACAGACTGTAACCACCTATCTCACGATTGTGAGACGTGGTTGTGGCTGAAATTTTACCGCAATTTCGCTGGAAGCGGGTGCAATTTTTCAGATTAGCACCCGCTCCCGGCGAAATCCTGCGGTTGTCCTTATGACAAATGAATCCTTAGGTACATTTTTTTGGTGAAGGTTGATGTCATTCTTAAAGTACCTTTTAACGGGAAATTCAGCGGTGACCTTAGTTTTGACCTTGACCACGACCTTCATGGTTATTTCAAATTCGCCTTTGTTTTTTAAATTAAATGGTCTATTTTCACTTACTTGCTTAAAGAATGTACATTAAATAGTGACTATCAAGTGACCTTGACCATGACCATCAACGTCATATGAAGGTCACTTTTTGTTTTTTAATTGAAACGACTCTGTTTGACATCGGAAATCTAAAGAAGGGGAAATTTTACCACAAAATAAAGCCTCTAGTCATTACGATAGCACCTTTTTTAATAAATTGACAATTTTAGCTTCTACGAAATTGAAATTTAATATTTTTTATATGTAGTTCATACGGGTTTATAATAAATGTGTAAATTATATATTTTTTAATCAGACACGTAGGAAATAAGTCTCAACAAGAATACTTGGAAAAGCACATTTTGATTTTTGAGATTTTGTGCTCGCTCAATCAAAATAGGTAAAATTTAACTAATTCTTACTTAACATTTTTTAGATTTGATTAGTAAAAAGTGAGTCATTACAGATTTTTAGACAATTACTAATTGGAATGATCGAGATATTTCCTAATTCAAGGATAGGAAACTAATTGATTAGTAAAAATAAAATGATTTAGAACTTCATATAATAATTTAAAAAAAATTGAGTATGTCAACAGTGAAAATAATTTTTTTTAATAAAACGACAAGAGAGTTTAATATTTTTATCTCTTTTGAAACCATAAGAAGGCCACATTGAGGAATTATCAACACGACCTAGTCTGTTCCATTTTCAAAATATTGCCTTCTGCTTACTCAAATAGAGTTTAAAAAATAAGAATTTTTGATAATCGTCAGCTGCTAATGGATAAATATTTTAGATTCGCAAACTTTTTTATTTGTTTTCTTTCTTATTTTTCGTATGCAACCCAGATGTTTAGGTTTCCCTAAATCAAATTTCGTGAAAATTAAATAATTGAAACTGAAATTTTGGATTTGATTCGTAAAAAGAGAACCAATAAAGATCGGTAGGAAATTACTAAATCGATTGTTTGCGATATTTCCTAAGTCAGTAGTGGAAAGCAACTACTTTATCGCTACAGATGAATAATTTACTTTTCACTAATAAAATGATCAAAGAAGGTTATAAAAACGAAAAACCTGAAAAATAAAAAATTGTTTTAAAATGAAGCGATGGTGTGACATTCCTAACTTGTTGAAGTCCCAAATTGAACTTGACTACCTTAAGGTAATTATTTTAATTGTTTAGCTTTTTTCCTTATACAAAAGAAACTTTCAGGCTTTTTTAAATTAAAATGGGTCAAAGTCAACTAATTGCTGCTGAAACTTGACAGATTTGATTATAAAAGAATGAAACACTAAAGATCGGTAAAAAAATCCCTAATTCGATTTGTCGAGAAACCTCATAATTTAAAAATTTGAATCATACAATTTCTTGTTACAAATAAATAAGTTTGCTTAGGACTGCATAAATCAATTAAAAACATGATAGTAAAATTGATCTTAAACAAATTCTTCTGTGTGCTTCAAAAAATTTAAGAAAAAAATGATTAATTTTACAATTTTAAAGTGACAAGGGATCTTTGCAATCTAAATTTAGAAAGGTCTTACCTATGTGTGTGGTGACAATCCACAGATTTCTCCCTTTTCTGAATTGCTCCTCTTCTTGTTAGATCCGTACAATCAGGGACTCTATGCGCTGCTTTTCAAAAGAGCTCTTTTTCGATTTTTAACATTTGTTTCAAATTTTTATTTGAATTTTCCATAGAAAATCGAAGCTATATGTCAAACTTTGTGAAAATAATTTTAGTTGAATAATGATGAAATTGAGTGTCTAAAGAGTTATTGTAAAGAATTCCTGAAAATAAGAGCAAGAATCTAACCACCAAATTTGGACAACCAGCATAAAATGGTCCCATTGTAATCTGCAAAAAAGCTTGACACTTTTTCCTCCTAAAAAGAAAAGACAAAAATTCCTATTCCTTCTCTTTTTTGTCCTTTGTTTTTCTTTCTTTCGTCTTTTTTATTTTCATTATTATCAAATCACAATACTTTTGTTTTAATATTCACTAAAGATTCGACACACATAAAGCACCCTCATCAAAAGGCGAACCAGTTATAAACAAACATAACACAGAAATGACCTCTGCCCAAGTCAGATAAATTAAAATTTAAGAGACTTAAATGAGATTAAAATTAAAATTAAAATCCTTTTTAACGTCTAGTAATAATTAAGTTAATGTGACGAATTTCTGACAATAAAACCAAAAGTCCAACGACCAAATTTGGACAACCAACATAAAACGTTCCCATTGTAATATAAACAAAACTTTTTTCCTATAGTATTTTATTCTACTCTGGACCGGGCCCATCTTTTGGCCCTGAAAAGCGGGCCCGACGATTTTTTCTATAGCTTTGTTTGCGCTTTGAATTTTGATCAACTAGTTTTTACTTCCGCCTCACAAATTTCACTTTCACTCCGAAAATTTCACTTTTGACCCGATTATTTTATTTTCGCTCCTCAAATTTTAATTTGGCCCCGCGCTAAATTTACTTTCGCCCCGCAGATTTTATTTTCGTCCCGCAAATATCAATTTGACCCCGCTTATTTTACTTTCGACCCGCAGATTTTACTTTCACCCTGCTAATTTCACTCTCGCCCTGCCAATTCTACATTTGTTCCGCTAATTTTACTTCCACTTCGCAAATTTTACTTTCGTCCCGCTAATTTTACTTCTGCCCCGCAGACTTTACTTTCGCCTTGCTTAATTTACTTTTGCACCACCAATTTTACTTTCGCTCCGCTAATTTTACTTTCGCCCTGCCAATTCTACATTTGTTCCGCTAATTTTACTTCCACTTCGCAAATTTTACTTTCGCCTTGCTTAATTTACTTTTGCACCACCAATTTTACTTTCGCTCCGCTAATTTTACTTTCGCCCCACAAATTATACTTTCGCCCTGAAATTTCGGTTTATTGTAAAATAAAAATTCTTCTCTTTCTTATCTCTTTTTTGTTTTTGTCCAAAGAGAAAACGAAATTTTTACTTTTCTATTTTAGAGAAAAAAAGGAGAAAAGTTTTTTTCAGATTTCAATGGGAACTTGTTGTGGTGGTGGCTACATTTAGTGGTTAGATTTTTTATTTTAATTTCAGGAATTGTTCGCATTAACTTAATTATTAGATGTTATGAATCATTTTTAATTTGATTATATTCTCATTTAAGTTTCTCAAATTCTAAAATATTATATTTTTATTGTTTTGCTTTTTATTATTTTTTTATTTAATTTTAATTACTAATTTCTTTTCCTAATTAGTAATTACTTAGCAAAATATATAAACTTGCTTAGGAATGTATATAATAATTTTTTTTAAATGATAAACAAGGACAAGATGAATAAAAGTAAAGTTCAATAAAACGATGCGATGGTGGAACATTTTTAATTCTATTGAGGTAATAGAAAAACCATATTGAGAAATTTGTAGCGTGTTATCTGGTCTAGTTTCATTTCAAAATGATTATAGCCGACATACCGATACATTTTTAACAAAAAAGTATACTTTTAACCAATTTGAGGAAAAAACAGATATCGTAAGTGAAAATAATCTCTATTATCATGAAAATACTGAGGATTGAAACAAACCTCTCTCCAAGAACGAAATATGTAATGAGTTCTTAATTTCACAACTTTTTGGAAAATTTTTGCTGTAACATTACCCGAATCGAAATATAGGTCCCATTTTACACTTAAAGTGGAATTATTGCCTCTACTTTTCGGCTGTTTATTTAGCTAGCTCCTGAATAGCCAATCCTAATGATATTTTCATTCTATTTTGCCTATATTGAAGGTCTTACCTCTATGTTCTTGACTTTTACTAATGTCTCTTTTAAAGTTTCATATTCTTCGTACAATTTTTAAGTTTTTTTTACCGCTCTTAAATTTTAATTCACAAAATATATGGCGTTGTTTATTCTACGTCTGCGCTCTCGTATTGGATACTTTGTTGTTTCCTCCACGAAGGAATAGTGGAGAGTGGTATCACAACTCAGTAAGCACACAAATTTTGCGATGTCTTTACGACATCGTTACGACATATTTACGACATTTTTACGACATCTTATGTCCGTGTCGTTTCACTGTCTTTACGATATCATAAAGAGATCGTCAGATCATACGACGATTTTACGTTATCGTGAAGACACCTTGACGACATGGACATGATATTGTAAAGGTGTCGTAAAGATGTCGTAATGATGTCGTAAATACGTCGCCAAATTTTGTGCCCAATGGGAATATGTACTTGTGATGGAGAGGTGGAACCACAAACTTCCAGAAAATCCTTAATGTTCGCCATGTGCAATTTTAGATTAAGTTTTAAAAATTGAACAATTTTATTAGGTACGATTTGAAATTGCATTATTTCTTATTTGAAGTTCAAAAAATAAAACAATTTTGTTTTTAGTACATAAATATCGAGAATTTCAATAATTTAAGATTATAAGAAAATTCTTAAAATAGAACAAGTTCAAAACGTTATAAATGAAGTATATTCCAAAGAGAATTTTAAAAATTCGATCACTTAAAATACAAAGGAATTAAAACTGTATTATTTCTAATTAAAAGCTTTCCAAATTGGAATATTTCAGATAATTCTTTTAAATTGACATTTTGTTCAGTAAGGATTTGAAATATCATTTCTAAATTCAAAGCGTTTGAAACTAAACAATCCTATTTCGAATTGAAGCATCCCACATCCGAATCAATATTATATATTAAATATTTTTCAGATGAGAACTTTTAAAAATTGCAACAACTTTCTTCTAAAGATTATCCGTTTAGTTATGAATTTTATTACTTGGTTGAAAATTTAATGATTTTGTTTTGTTTGTATTTTATTTATCTGCTTTAGGAGAAATCTCATCTTTCTTGAATAAAAATGCAACTTTTCGGTTGAAAATACAACTCTATTTTTTCCAGTTTTTTTAATCCATCTGTTTTTAAAAAGTCAAGCTTTTTTTTTAATTTTACTTTTTTCATAAAAATGTAACTATTTCGCAGAAAAATTACATTTAGTTTGAAATTTATATTTTGGTGTTGAAAAATGAACTGAAATCTTATCTGGATGAAATTTATTTTTTAAAAAGGTCATTTTTTATTACTAGTTTAGTTATTTTCGTACAAAATTAAATTTTTTTATAGAAATAAAACTATCTGGTAGAGAAGTATACTATTTCGTTAAGAATTCATCCTTTTTGGTGGAAAAAATTCGTCGTTCGGAAAATTCGTCCATTGGAATCTTTTTTGAATGAAAACTGAATTTTTCTTGTAATTAAAAATTCATCTGCCTTAAGAGAAATTCATATTTTGATCGTGAAAACTCGGCTGAAAACTTTTTTAACCAAAATTCAACTATTTTCTTTAAAAATTTTCTTTTTGATTTAAAACTTAAGTTATTTTAAAAGAAATAACTTTTTGTTCAATATTGATATTTTTAGTAGAAAATTCATCTCTTTGGTTCAGGAAAGTTCTTGCGTTTTAGAGATTAATTAAAGGTAATACTTATATTTAAAAAAGTATCTAAACACTTTCTCTGTTTTAAATAAACGACATTAAAAAGTATTAAAATACTCTTGTATATTTTGAAATAATTTTTTTTTATAAGTGGGAAAAAATATAACAAGGCAAAATAAAATTTAATGTTCGGACATGTTGAGAGAATGCCAAATGAACGACTAACGAAACAAGTGTATCAAGGTAAAGTAAATGGCAACGTGCCCAGAGGTAGACCGCGGAAAGAAT
>NC_046657.1:25240810-25243625 GCF_010883055.1 Belonocnema kinseyi | reverse complement strand
TGGATCAATCTGAAAAATCTCTATCCCATCCACACACTACTCCTTTCCCCTGCCGAGTGAGTCACGCCTACCCCGAAAGGGAAATGGCTTAATGGTGTAAAATAATATATTGATTCGAGCCTCTTTAAGGTAAGTTATTTTTGACTGTGTATTTAATCTGAATACTTTATTTACTTTATTCATCAACATAATAAAATATAAATTTATGATCATCAAAATACTATTTAACAATGACCCAGTAAGCACAAAAATTAAGAATGTCCTAGAGACGTCTTTGGGATACACCTAAGACGTCTTTTATAACATGTCATTTGGTCATCCTAGGGATGCTCTTAAAACGTCAAATGTCAGTACGAAAGATGTGCCGAGAACGTCCATATATTTGAGACATCTTTAGTTTATCATTAGGTCATTTGACGTCTTAGAGACATTGATTGGCCTGACATAGGATGTCGTAAGAACGCTAGAAGGGCGTTCCTAGGACACTCTACGTCAGGCCAATCAACGTTTCTAAGGCGTCCAATGCCCTTAAGATGAACTAAAGACGTTTTAAGGACATGGACGTTTTCGGGACATCTTTCGTACATACATTAGACGTTTTAAGAGCATTCCTAGGATGACCAAAAGACATGTTCTAAAAGACGTCTTATGGATGTCCCACAGACGTCTCAAGGACATCCTTAATTTTTTTACCCACTGGGTAATTATAACTGAACAGTTTAAACTTTTATTTTAAAGTAGCAGTAACAGTACATTACAACACACATTATTATAACTGATTAATCGTCATTTTCTTCATTTTGTGCAGATTTTACTGGCAAAGTTTCGAAGAGAGCATGATATTTTGTCGGAATGACTAACGTTTTACAAAGTTGTACCAACTCTTTTTTTTTGCTGCATAAATCCTTGAACTTTCGTGTAAGCTTCTTCTAGCACGTATTTTCGCTCATTCACGTGCTTTTTTTCTCTTCTTGTTATGTGCACTTTATAGTCCTCTTGAAAATCCAATTTATATCTCAGTTCGTGTGGACGATTTTTTGAAATAAAAATTTCTTTGAACTGATTAGTTCCAAGAGGGCGATTTTTCAAGGATTTTCCTTCCCTGACGACGTGTTTGTCCCAGCTTTGTAGATCGGCGAGCTTCTTAAAATCATAAATCATATCATAAGTTACTCTCGTCACTTGACACTGAGGGTTGCTCAATTTTGAATCTTCGATAACGGTGAACCACTCTTCAGGCGTATAAATTGTACGACCCTTAGCATGCCTTTCAATCACGCTTTGCATATTGTCTCCTTCATTCATTGTATGGCCCGTTTCTAAAAATGAAAATTTAATATCCACTTGGAACTTGGCCGCAGCGTGCATTAAAGCAGCAAAAGCATACGATTTTTGTTTTATCCTACGCAATTATCTGCCCACAGGAGAAATTTCGTGTAACCTGCTCGAGCATTCTTCTCTATGAAATCGTATATGAACGATCCAACTTCATTCCCTCCTTTTTTTTCATCATTTTCGGTGTATACGTAGCAATAACCTCCTAAATTGCTAATGTCTTGTATTCGCTATGAGATTACCTCGTGGCGCCGCCTGGTGGCTTGACAATAGAACTTTCGCCGGACGCATTTGCCTTAGCTTATTGCAAGGATACTTATTAATTAAAGATTTTGTGCAATCACTTGTTCATCATGTAAAGATTTTAAAATATAATGCACAATACAGCTCTACTTTCAATATTTTGTAAGCAGTGAGGTAAGTAATCACTTTAAAAAATGTACTTTCAATATTTTGTCACGTTTTGTAGGTTATGCTGAACAAAAACAAACATTTGGTTTGTTAAATAAAATTGATTATTCAAGCTTAATGAATGTTAAAGTAAAAAATACAAAAACCATACTACATAAACATTTATTGTAACGAAATTGTTTTCATTATTTGTAGCTCTTTGGGTCTACTTTGAACTTGCGATAACAACGCAACAAATTTCGTGTCCCATTTTATGTTTTTACAGCATACAAAACACATTAGCAGGCGGCAACAGCGTCCGTCGAAGTTGCGGAAAATCGCCGCTGCGAGCGCTGACATAGTTTCGCTTATCCCCTCCAACCGTCCGCTCATAGCGAATACGCCAAGCTTTCGATTATAATACAGACTACCGGCTTCAGTTTGCGGTGTATCCAGAATGCGTTGATAATCAAACGTAATCATGCACGTTTTTCCTGCTTCCTGTTTTGCCTCTTTTTTATCTTCAATTATACAATTTTCTGCTATTTTCAATTTATCTCTATGATTTTCATAATCTGTTTCTAATATTGCCTTTTCTTTTGGTGTGGCATTAACGTATGCTACACATTTTATACACTGATTTTTTTTGGCTTAAAAAAACCGATGTTAAAGCAATTGTTAAATATATCTGTATAATAATGCTTACTGGCTATCGCTCGATTATTTTCCTTTGCCCAATCTACGTATAATGTGTACATTTTGTTCAAACTTAAAGTTTGGTCCAAATATTCACGTGTTGAATCTTTTCTTGTGTAGTGTGATTCCACCCTTTGAAATAGATTTACATGCTCTTTAACGGATACTGTTTTAGCTTCGTCGACTTTTTTAAGGGATTTTTTTGAATGTCCTCGTTTATCTTGTAATACGTTTACTGATGCTTAATGTATTTACAAACATTTGTTGACAAACAGAAATTTTTTACCTTGGCAAGGTATACGAGGGTGGATTGATAAGTTTCCGGCCTGACCAAGAGATGGCGCCACTAGGCCTACCTTGAGGTGGCGTTCTATAGTACCATCCTTAGATAGCT
>NC_046657.1:25239082-25240710 GCF_010883055.1 Belonocnema kinseyi | reverse complement strand
TCAGCCTTGGAGGAGATTATGTTGAGAAATAAAAAAAAAAATTCTTAAAAACGTTGTTTTTCTTGGTCAGGCCGGAAACTTATCAATCCACCCTCGTAAAATATGTACAACTAAAATTTCTCTTAGAACTATCACTACCCTCTACTACTTTCTTTTCAACCATATGCCTTGATAAAAACTCGTATTTCCTTGATTGATTTTCAATAGAATAATATTCTACATGAAATTGAGCTCGTGCTTCTTCATTTATTTTGTTTAAACATTTGGATCTGCATCCTGGCCCGCAGTTCCTTCTCATGCTCTTTTCAGGTACTAATTTTTTTGTAGATAATGAGATGTAGGCTTCACCTGCATTTACTGCTTTTTTCTGTATGTTTTTTTCCCAAGTTTCAGTAAAGCGCTGTCGTTTTCTTGTATTTTGTTCTCGTTCAAATCTCTTTCTTTTTCTTTGAAAGTCACCATCAATGATTTCAGGCTGTTCTTGCTCACTGAAACTTGCTTCTTGCCTACTTCTGTCGCTTGATGAATCACTGTCATCAGAAATAAAAGCTTCGTAACAATCGCTTTCGCTTAAATATCCGAGTCTTCTACGTTTAAACTGCTATTATTATCGATTTCTAATGAAACGTCAGTGTGAACAACCGAAAAATCAACAGTAGAGCAATCAGACGTCGTAAGTTTTTCCAAAGAACTTTCACCTCGAATTCTTTCAACCCCTTCAGAAGCTCTTTTTTCTACACTCCATGCTATATTTTGTGTTACAGGTTCTGAAATAATTCATTTTACAAATTAAATAGTGTATGTCTGAGTGCTTCAAATGCAGTTCTTATACATACGTTGTTGTTTATTTTACAATTAAAAGTAAAATTTAACATATTTTTTCCTCTTAAGTACTTCATTTGTGGGTACATAATATGGGGTTAGGATCTGTGAACAGGATTTCGTCCCGGAACACAGAAATTTTTTTGGAAAAAGGTGCAAAATATAACATTTCATTGGATCGGTGCTTTCCTGTGCATTTGAGAGGTAAAAATGTTCTCACAAAAATTAAAGTAAATGCAATTCAGCGTAAAACTGAAAAAGAACGTAGTTCTATAATCAATAGTTTCGGAGTTACGGCCTTTCAAAAACCCCGAGTTTTCCAATTTTTCGCCAAAAATCAAATCTTATGTTTTTTTTCTCTGTAGCTCGGGTCCTGATGGCTAGATCTAAAAATGGTAAATGGATCAATTAAAATAGACAGAAATACCTGAAATTAAAAAAAAAGCATTATCCTAACTACGAGGGTGGATCAAATATAAACCGGAATTTTACAAATACTTTTCTTAGCCAATCGCAAGCACTCTCACAGTGTAAGTTCTTGTAATGTAGTGTATTAGGAGTGGGTAAAACGCTTGGTGAGCTGTTTGACTCAGTCAATTCGTCAGTACAGCTATGAGTGAGCAACAGGTACCAGCGTCCGTTGCACAACGGGTTATGATAAAGTTTTTAACTAAAGAAGGCGTTAAACCGTGCGAAATTTTGAATCGATTGAAGGATCAGTATGGGGATGATACTCTGTCTAAAACTCAAGTGTTTGATTGGGCCAAAAAGTTTAAGAGTGGACGAGAAAGTGTGGAAAATGTGAG
>NC_046657.1:25161835-25238982 GCF_010883055.1 Belonocnema kinseyi | reverse complement strand
GACTATGTAGAAAAATAATCAATAGTATTTTTGTATTGTTTTATAAATAAATAAATATTAAAAAAGAATTCCGGTTAATATTTGATTCACCCTCGTATAATAGATGACGAGTTAGCATCTGCCAAATGTGACCCTTTTCGACCTGAATTTACAAGTAAATGCCCAGAGTTCAGTTTTTTTGTAAATAGCTCGTTTCGTGGTTGTCGCGGAAGAAAATTTCCAGATAATGAATACAAGAGGACTTAATTCTGCATAAGTTAAAAAAATTAATTCCAATTGCATTTATTCTCTAGGAATTTTTTTCTGCGACAACACCGAAACGAGCTATTTACAAAAAACTGAAGGCTGAGCATTTATCTGTAAATTCAGGTGGAAACGGGTCACATTTGGCAGGTGCTAACTCGTGATCTATTATAGTTAGGATAATGTTTTTTTTTACATTTCAGGTATTTCTGTCTGCTTTAATTCATCTACTGACCATTTTTCGATCTGGCCATCAGGATCCGAGCAACAGAGAAACAAAAAAAAATTTGATTTATGGCACAAAATTGGAAAAAATCGGGGGTTTTTGAAAGGCCGTAAGTCTACTTAATCTACTTAATCTACTTAATCTACTTAAATGTAAGTTAGAGCAGTTTCACCTCTCAAATGCACAGACAAGCACTAATCTAATGGTATTTTACATTTTGCATCCTTTTCAAAAAAATTTTTCTGTGTTCCGGAACGAAATCCTGTTCACAGATCCTAACCCCCTATTATGAATCGACTTTATCTGGATTTAATCCCTTTTTAAAGGAAGGGTTCGAAAATACACTAAAGAGAACACCGCATGATTTTTATAAAAACTCTTTCTCTATTAAGTTAAAGAAACTATTAAAATATAATTAATTACTTAGCGTTTTGTCTAACTATAAATGAAAATTAATTGCTAGAACAGGAAAATATTTTTTATATTTTAACGACAATTTGATTTTTTTCACACACTTAGAGTTTATTAATAAATAAAAAATTATTGCATCCAAAATTTCATCACATAAAATACTTACCTTAATAAAAAAGTATAGTCGAATCAAGAGCAGAATCACAATCAGACGAAGTAGGTTTGTCCAAAAAACTGTTATCTCGAATACTATTAACCCCTTCAGAAGCTCTTTTTCCATACTCCGCGCTGCATTCTGTGTTTCAGATTATAAAATAATTATGTTTACAAATTAATTGAAAAATACACTAAAAAGGACCCTGCATGATTTATAGAAAAACTCTATTTCACTTTAAAAACTTAAAAAATACAATTTGTACATAAATTAAAAATTATTGTATCTAAAATCTTATCACATAAAATACGTACCTTCGTAAGAATGCGTAGAATCGAGCGTAAAATACATGCTTCGTTAATGAAATCTGCAGATCGGCAGATTTATGATAGCAGCCCGAAGAATGTGTACCTCAAACTTAACATGGTAATTCACATTCGGGAAAATGCCAAACAATTTTTTTTTCACACGGAATTTATAAAATAGACAAATCGAGTTTATTTAATTTTATCCCACTATTATAATGTAACTCTTAAATAAGCATTGCAGATATAATTGAGATTACCTCCAAAGATTCGATTTTCCAGAACTGCAAACAAGTTTATATACTTTTTCGGCTTCTATACACACTTTTGAAAATAAACAGACTTTGCTTTTAAAAAAAATTAGATTTTTTTTCAAAAAAGAACGATCTTTTCATTTATGGTTATGCGCGGTAGCTGCCAACACCCGCTGCATGATTCAGGATGTTTACGCGATCGTCTGCTTTCGAAAAAATATGATTCGATTTGATTTGGAGAGGCATAGCGTAGGCTATTTAATTTTATTGAAATAATTAAAATATGTTAAATATGTATAAAAAATTAAAATAATAACAACTTAAAAATGTATTTTTAAACTTATCCATAATATGAAAATGTTAACCACAATCAACCATAAAAGCTTGTGATTGAACAAGTTTTACACACATGTAATAATTTATATCAATGTTAGTAAAATTGTTGAAATAATTGTTTAAGACATTGCATTACAATAACTGCTGTTATATAACATATAAAATAGTATATTATGTACATATGGAGCAAAAATGAAGGACGGTTCGTAGCTCGCGTATTTAGATATTTTTTAAATTCTCATTTATGAGAGTGTAGCCACGCTCAATTTTGAAGAATTTGTCCAATCGAGGCAGCCTTAGATACATTTCTTGAAGTTCCCAAAATGAAGGTTAAGTTCGTTAAGCAGATATTTCCAAGCAAAAATTAACAAATTTAGAACATTTTCAAAATTTTCTTAAAATTTTGGAAATTTGTGTCAAAGTGTATTATCGATACGTAGAAGACTTGCAAATTATTCAAATAAAATGTTCAATTTGGATGAAAATTAGGAAAGTTATATATTTTTCAAAATTTCAAAAATGTTCACAAAAATAGAAAAAATAGAAAAAAAAGCTTTTTTAAAATTTGAATAAAATTTTCTCATCAGTTTTAGAAATTTTTGTCAAATTTTCTGGTGCATGACAAAAAGACTTGGGAGACTGGAGATTAGGATTTTAATATTTCCAGATTTCGATGCTGGCGATTCTCATGATTTGAATACTTCGCGCGCCTCTTTATATGCGTATATTTTGAGGTTACGTTATTTCAAGTATAATATATAAATTAAATTATATATGATATAAATTAAATATTTTGTAGATAATACTCATTTTGAATTCAAAATTAAATAATTTTATTGAAAGTTCATGTATTTTGTTGGAATTTGACCTCGTTTAGTAGAAATTTAATCTTTTTTGTTGGAAATATATCATTTTTGGTCAAAAATGCAATTGTCTGGTTGAAGTATCAACTGTACATCTTCTTGGGTTTAAAAGTCGATTATTTCACTAAGAGTGGAATTACTTTGTAAATAAAATTAGTTTTTTTTTCAACAAGGTTTTTTAATTATGGTTGAAAATTTAACTATTTGGTTGAAAGTTTAACTCTGATTGAAAGCTCATATTTTTCACTTAAAAAGTTCATCTTTTTGTAGATAATTCGTCTTTTTGACTTTAAAATTAAATAATTTCGTGGAAAATTCATGTATTTTGTTAAAAATTTGTCTTTTTTCGTAGATCATTAATTTTCTTGGTCGAAAATGTATCTAATTGGTTGACAATTTAAGAATTATGTTCAAAATTAATTTTTTTTCCGTTTAAAATTATTTATCTTTATCTGAAAATATAACTATTATAGGACTAATTCAAAATTCATCGTATATATTGATTAAGTTGGAAAATCGTTTTTTTTACAGAACATTAATCTTCTTGGTAAAAAATTCACCTTTTCCCTTAAAAATTTAACAAATTTGTTGTAAACTAATTGTTTTTTTCTTGTTCTATTCAATTTTTTATCACAATTTTTATCTGGAAATTGAACTATTCCATTTTTGGTTGAAACTTTATCCTGTACATTGTGTTAGTTAAAACGTCAATTATTTGATAGAAAATTAATTTATTTGTTTTAGATTATGATTTATTTATTTTTTTTTTAATTGAAAGAATTTTAAAATAAATTGTTTTTTTTAAATTTAAGTTAAGGTATTAAAAATGGAAAAATAATTGATTTTACAAGATGATTCTGAATCCGTTCAAAATTAAAGAATTAATAGATATTAGTTTATAAAATTATTTTCAATTATGACTTCAAATATTATTTCAGTCTAAAAAAATTTTATTTGTAACCCTGAACAATATTTGACCATTCATTTAAAACAGTGCATTACAAACAAATATTAAAAACTATACAAATTTGAACAGAATGTTTCGAAATAGACAGCCTTGAATTGTTAAATTTGTAATCAGCTAAATTTTAACATTGAATGCTACAATTTTAATTTAAAAAGAGATTCAAAATTAATTTAAAACTTGAAATTCTTTCAAATAATTTGAAACGCGATGTAGATTTTTGCAGATTTAAAAAAATTAAGCCTCTTGAGAATTTTAAAGTATTTAAAAAGTATAACAAAAGTTGTTGTAATTACTAAGAAAATTGAAAAAGATTTTTCATTTTGAAAAATTAATTTTAAGTGATTATTTAAAAAGACTTTAGAAAATTAAAAAAAAAAGAATCAGGACGATTTTAAGTCAATTTTTTTAGTTTGCAGTTCCTTTAATTTGAGGAAAAAAATCTAATTAACAGAATATATCAATTTTCAACCCAAAATTTTACTTTTTGACAAAATTAATTAATTTTCTATCAAATAATTCGTGTTTTAACTAATACAATGTACAGGATAAAGTTTCAACCAAAAATGGAATACTTCAGTTTCCAGATAAAAACGATGAATGTTTAACCAATCCTAGAATAGTTACATTTTCAGATTAAAATAAATAATTTTTAGCCGAAAAAATAAATTTTGAACAAAGTTGTTAAATGATACATTTTTAACCAAAAAGATTAAATTTCTACCAAACAAGGTCAATTTTCAACAAAATACATGAACTATAATTATGAATCCCTAATAAGAAAAAATTTAATTTATTTATTTATTTAACTATTCTGATGAAAATATGTTTTATGTGTTGTTGAAAATACATTTTTCAACCGGACAATTAATCTGTACCATTTTTGGTTGAAAAAGCACGTATTTTGTTAATACTTCGTCTTTCTTTGTAGAAATTAAATTGTTTTATGGAAAATTTATACTTTTTGGTTAAAAATTAAATTTTTCGGTTGATATATCAACTGTAAATATTTTTTGGTTGCAAAGTCATTTTATTGTAAATGCAAATATATTGTTAAAAATTAAAATCATAATTTTTGTGTGGAAAATTCGATTATTCACTTAAATTTGAAGTACTTAGTAAAATATTAATTTTTTCTTATTAAGGATTCACAATAATAGTTCAAAATTCAACTATTTGCCTTCCAATTAACTTTTTTGCTAAAAATTCTACTGTTTTGTAAAAAATGCATCTTTTGGGCTTTAAAAGTCAACAATTTGATAGAAAGTTAAACTATTTGGTCTACAATTAAAATTTTGGTTGAAAAGTCATATTTTTGGGTTAAAAATTCAGCATTTTTGTAGATAATGCTCTTTTTGACTATAAAATTAATACTTTCGTTGAAAGTTCATGTATTTTGTTGGAAATTGACCTTGTTTGGTAGAAATTTAATCTTTGTGGTTGAAAATGTATCATTTAACAACTTTGTTGAAAATTTATTTTTTCGTTTAAAAATTATTTATTTTAATCTGAAAATGTAACATTGTATTAGTTAAAACACCGATTATTTGATAGAAAATCAATTTATTTTGTTAAAAAGAAAACTTTTGGGTTGAAAATTGATATATTTTGTTAATTAGCTTTTTCCTCAAATTAAAAAAATTGCCTTAAAATCGTTCTGATTCTTTTTTTTTTTTTAATTTTCTAAAATCTTTTCAAATATTCACTTGCAATTAATTTTTCAAAATAAAAAATCATTTTCAATTTTCTTAGCAATCACAACCATTTTTGTTATTCTTTTTAAATATTTTACAATTCTCAAAAAGCTTAATTTTTTTTAATCTGCAAAAATCTACATCGTGGTTCAAATTATTTGAAATAATTTCAAGTTTTAAATTAATTTTGAATCTTTTTTTAAATTAAAATTGTAGCATTTAAACGTAAAATTTAGCTCTTACAAATTTAACAATTCAAGGCTTTTTATTTCGAACCATTCCATTCAAATTTTAGTTTTTAACAGTTGTTCGTAATGGATTGTTTTAAATGAATAGTCAAATATTGTTGACAATTAACGAAATTTTCTTTTTTTAATTTAAAAATTTCAAATTGAATGGGTTAAAAATAAAAAATTTTTAGGCTGAAATAATATTTAAAGTCATAATTGAAAATAATTTTATAAACTAATATCTATTAATTCTTTAATTTTAAATGGATTCAGAATCATCTTATCAAATCAATTATTTTTCCATTTTTAATACCTTAAATTAAATTTAAAAAAAAATTTATTTTAAAATTCTTTCAATTAAAAAAAATAATTGTTAAATTGTCAACCAATCAGATGAACTTTCGACCAAGAAAATTAATGATCTACAAAAAAAGAAAAATTTTAAACAAAATACATGAATTTTCAACGAAATTATTCAATTTTAAAGTAAGAGAGACGAATTATCTACAAAAAGTTAAATTTTTTAAGCGAAAAATATGAGTTTTCAATCTAAGAGTTAAACTTTCAACCAACTAGTTAAATTTTCAACTATAATTAAAAAGCTTGTTGAAAAAAAACTTATTTTTTTACAAAGTAGTTGAACTCTTAGTGAAATAATCGACTTTTAAACCGAAGAAGATTTAAAGTTGATATTTCAACCAAACAATTGCATTTTTGACCAGAAATGATACATTTTCAACCAAAAAGATTAAATTTCTACCAAACAAGATCAATTTCCAACAACATACATGAACTTTCAATCAAATTATTTAATTTTAAATTCAAAAAGAGTATCATCTACAAAATATTTAATTTTTATTATATATAATTTAATTTATATTTTATACTTGAAATAACGTAACCTCAAAATATACAGATATAAAGAGACGCGCGAAGTATTCAAATCATGAGAATCGCCAGCATCGAAATCTGGAAATATTAAAATCCCAAACTCTTGATTTTATTTCAAAGCAGACAGAGATATAAATAGAACCACCGAAGTGTTCCGACCGGCAATCGTGCACCTTCGAGTTTTCAAATTCAGAAGAGGATAAATGGGTTGCGCGCGCAACCCAGTCATTTACATCGTCTCCTACTACATTCACACGCACATAGACCTGTCATAGTATTGGATCACGTCTCGTTTCAGATCTGGGATCACTGATGTGTATAATAATGATTTGAAATGGAAAATTAGCCAAAGAAAAATCAGGGACTTTCGAAAATGTTCTCGGTTTCACATTTTTCAGCAAGGGGTACTAACTCGATGCGAACTAACTAAATCTGAATTCACGCTTCCAAGTTCTTCGGAAGTGGGGTTTATTTGCACTACTTTGTGGTTATATTTTGACATCTTGATGCATATGGAGGTTATTTTTATGTTTGTTTTCATTTTTTTAAATGTGTATCTCTTTAATAAATTAAAAACGGAAATGTAAATATCCAAAATACGAAAAGTGAGTATGGGATAAAGCTAATTTTAGTAAATAAAATGTTGTAGGTTATTATGTTTAAAATGTTTCCATATATTATGAGCTTGAAATATATACTTTTAACTTTTATGAAAACCTTCACATTATATATTTTTTAAACTGGCAGTTAAATATCTTTTCGATATTAATGATTAATAAGTTTTAAAACTTTGTTCGATTCAGAAAGATTCTATTAAAAAAATTATAAGGAAAAGTGGACTAATCATTCATCAGCAAAACAAATTAAAAATTTCACTAAGAGAATATTATTTGACGACAGATTTATAAAAGTTGAGTGAAATAAAGCAGTGTGCAATTTTGTATATATTTCATGATATTTTGCATCTTTATTTAACAAAAAATAGAAATTTTAAGTTGCATAAAACATAAGATTTATTGACGAATTTAAAAACCAAAATTATTTTTTTTATATTATTTATTTAATAAATGATACATATTTTGCTCAACCCTTGATAAGAAAACTGAGGGAAAACTGAGCCCCTATTTTGATGCTCTGAATGGAATATTTGAAAATTTGTGCCGAAAAGAGCGCTAAAGTGAGGGCAAAACTCGTATTAAAATATATTTTGGTGTACCTTTACGTAATTTCGTTATTCTTGATTCGGATGCACTTTAATTTATTTCCTTTGTTCTAAATTCATTTTTCAAATTTGCCTTTGTGTATTGAAAGCATATATTATCATCGAAATGAAATAAAAAGTTCTAGTGGTTATTATTATTTTATTTTTTGGCGAAACACGTCAAATTTATTTTTGTCTCAATCGCAGAATATACTACTTTCAAATTTTTTCCTGTATATTTAAACGTTTTATGTATAGTTTTAATTATATTTAGAGGGGGTTTACACATTTTCTTTGAGAAAATTACGTTATTCGTCTTTTATTACAAGGAAACTTTTCCAGTATGTATGAGCGAAGGAACAAGGAACAAGGTTAGGAGAGTATGTAGGGTGGGGAAGAACAGTAATCGTGTGTTTGGCCAAAAACTCACGAGTTCTGAGTGCAGAGTGAACGTGGCACAAAGTTCGCAGTGACGCTGTGCATCTTCAATTTTTCGGTCAAAATCTCGTAACAAGATCCAACTGATATTCCACACTCTTTGGCAAGCTCCCTAATGGTCAGAGGTTGATTTTCGCGCACCAGGGTTGTTGATTGTGTCAACGAGTGGGTCGTCAGTTGACGTTGAAGGACACCCAAGACGCTCATCATCGTCAATCGACTGTCGGCCAACCTTGAAACGTTCATGCCACTTGAAACGTGCAGTACGCTTCATGGCAACATCACCGTAGGCCGTGTTGAGCATGGCAAATGTTTCAGTTGCAGATTTCCCGAGTTTCACACAAAATTTCACAGCAATTCGTTGCTGTTTCAGGATGTCCATTTTACAATCCGACAAACAAAAAAAACTCGTTACTTAAAAAAGTGTAGATTATCAACAAATGAAGATATCTGCGACTGGAATGCCGCGTTTCAAACAACTGATCTGCACGAACTTAGCGACACCAACCGGATTCTCCTGAAACCAACTCGAGCCGCGAAATTCAAACAGTCCTCGCATTTGTTGAACAGACCTCGTATTTAAGAAAAAGTCTAATCGGCGAGGGACTCTTGGAATACCTTCCTTGTGAGAATAATAGAATCTCAAATAGAAAGCAGTTAAATTCAACCAAAACCTTCAAGTCTTAACAAAAATAGTTAACTCCTCAACCAAAACAAAAAAATTTTCATTTACAGAATCTTAAAGAAGAAGAATTTTCAATAAATTAACAAGAATTTATAAGCAAGTTGTTGAATTTTCAATTGGAAAGGATCATATTTTCTAATTGAAAATATTATTTTGAAACCAAAAATGTGTTATGTCTTAAGATTTCTCCAAATTCTAATAAATCTTACATTGTGGTTTAAGACTCACAATAATTTCTTCATTATTATTCGAAATAAATTCCATTGGACAAAATACAGTCTGTCGAACGATAATGCGCAAATTTTGAAAACAACGTTGATGCTCCTCCTTTTTTACGATCTTCAATGCCTCGGTTGAAGATTTTGAATCTCTGAAATCGTATCAAACCTCAATCCTTTTTCCTGCAATTTGAGTTTGGGAACCAAAAGTAGTTATATCATGAGTAGGCAAAATGGTCTTTGAGTAGGCAGACTTTGGCAGATTTTGCTGCTAAAAAATTGCGCACTGCGATTCACATGTGACCCGGAGCATTTTCGTGGAGGAGCAAACAGCTGTCTTTCCCATTGTATAAAGGTTGAACCCTACGAATTCTTGGGAGTTTGTCTCTCCTCTAAAACTTTTGAACCAATCCTATAATGTCATGCGTGACAGTGCTTGATCCCCGTAAGCTTCCTGCAACATATCCAGCGTTTTTATAAGCGTCTTACTAAAATTATCACAAAACTTGATGCTTGCTCCTTAGATTATCGCGATTTCTCGACAAGTCTCCAGGAGGCCACTATCAACGCTGCGAATTTTTTAGCTCGGGTGTTACAACTCATGCCTCTGGGTACATCCGAAAAGACAACCTTTTCTGAAAGAGTAGAAAATTGTCAAAATTTAACGTTCCTGAATTCAATAGTATAAGGTCGCCGATGTCAGACTCAGTAAAATACCCTGAGTAATCCTATACAGCAAACTTAGTTAGGCGAAGCATTTGGACATCCAATGCAGGAAGTTCGTCATTTTCTTCTTGGATGTGGGATCTAGAGCGTACCTCATAGAAGCAGTAAGTGAATTGAAATCATAAAAGTAAAAAGCCAAGGGAACTGAGCTGGTCTAGAGTGGGAACCCTTCACAAGCCAAAAGCATAAAGAAAGTCAACTGTGGAAGGAATCTGCGATTGAAAAGTATCCAGATAAAAATACTTTCAAAATCTATATCTAGTACCAAAGCATTTAGAGACTATCATGAACCGCTTGAGACATCCTCACCAGATCACAGGCATATATGGTTTTACCTAAGAGTTGATGAGTTTGATCCTATTAGGCATAGAAACCCAAGAATGACTGACTGCAATAAATATGGGAAAGATAAGGATAATTTTTCTTCTTGTGCTAGAAAGCCAGACAAGAAAGCTCCTTGGTCAAATTATAGACTTAAAGCCTTTAAAAAAGAAACTATAAGAGTATTTCATAGCTACAGGAAAACTGGAACCTGGGATTTGTTTAAGGTCAGTGTAGAAATATAAGCTAACAGAATAGTATCCGTTCAAAGGAACTCATGCAAGGGACATTGTCAAGGTATTCAAATCATACCTTATACCGCCGCTTCGAAGCCGCTGGAGAAGACGTTATATTCCTGGTATTGATTTAAGAAGTTTGGGAGAGTTTGACAGAACCAATGTGCAACATTTTTAGAGCACTTACAGATATGGTATATTGCCTCATGATATCGAAGAAAGTCAAAGAGTGATCTTTATATAAAATCTGGCGGGCGACTCCTACTATTATGCCTAATTATTTAGACCAATTAACCCAACTTCTGTCATTTTAAAAGCATTGAAAAAGTGAGCCGATCATTCTAGGAAGAAGGAAATCCTACCGGATAAACGTTTTCTTATCTATCAGTGTGCTTCATAAAAAAGAAATTCAGTATTGAATCACTTCATGTATTTAGCTTCATCATTTAAATATCAGGACGGATCGGGGATGCAGCGATAGCAGCTTTTCTGGGCATAGAGGCTACTTTCAGAAACACCCCTACGGAATCTATATTTAATTTTGCAGAAAAACATGTTGCAGGTTGCACTGTCAATAGGTGGATGCGCTCTATGCCACGTTGATATTCCGTTCAACATGGGTAAACACACGATGGCGGCTTGCTCCTTCCCAGACGCATAAAATCCATCGGATTTTCAATTACTTAAAGAAAAAACAACCATACCATTTTTCAAAAAACCCCTTTTTGAGGGATCCTGTTTGTCCATTTAGGTTGCATGGTGAAAATATGAAATTAAACAATTCATAATTTTAGGAGAAAAATCGTAATGTGTAATGCATGGACTAAAAATAAAGCCCGAAAAAGCTCCTTATGAACTGATTTGAAATATTGCAATTTCTCTACGCTAAAAAGGTTGCTATGGTTATGTTTCATAGTGCGGAACGTATGATTAGATTTAACCTTTTTTTTTTATTCTACAACTGAAAGTTGGAAGAACCGTTTGTGAAAATTTGAATTTTTTAGGACTCAACACTGAATATATTACCATTTATTCTCGATGGACTATCTAAAACATGCACCTCAATGTTTGGGCTAACCCTCATCTTTTATTACTAGGGAAGAGGATGTTATATAATGTATCTAGATTGAATGATAATATAACATTTATTAAACACGAAAAACATTAATAAAATATATAATCGTCGAATGATCTTCCCGGACCGACTCATTTTGCAGTGTCAGACAGTATACTTCTCACTTGAGTGGGGATAAGATTAGTAACATTAAAGATTATTGTCAATATACTGTAACTAAAAGTAAGAAGGAATATATTTTAACTGTTAAAAATACTGCACATATACCAGGAGTGTTAGTTGAAATTTGCCGTTTTTTTCAATAAAGAAAACACTTAATCCTCAAGGGAATCTCAAAAAAATTTTATTTAAATTATTGACTATTGGATTCTACACATTTTGCCCATCTTTCAGATAAATCATGGATACCATTCCAAAAAAAACTTTTTCTCGTTCGAGGCAAACCTTTTGACGAGCCAGTTTTCGACTTCTTCAAAATTGGCGAAGTGCTGTTCTGCGAGTAAGTGTCCCATCGATGCGAAAAGGTGACAGTCGGATGGGGCGAGGTGTGGAGAGTACGGCGGGTGCGATAATATTTCCCAATTCAATGCTTTTAATGTGTTCTTCACCACTTTAGCGGTATGAGACGGTGCGTTGTCATGTTGGGGGATAACTTTGCCATGTCTTCAGGCCCACTCCGACCGTTTTTCGATCAACACATGATTCAAATTGATAATTTGTTGTCGGTAGTGATCCGTAATCATCGTATCAACAGATTTTAATACCTCGAAGTAGACCACACCACACCGGTCAACACAGAGCATTGTCTTACGGCCTTGGAATCAATGGGAGTGACAATTCGATGCAGAAAAGATTTCCTTTCCAACCTTTCAAGCAGCATTCCACAAATGGTTTGTCGATTTTCCATTTGTCTATCGTACAGTTGGTGTGGTACTCATTTTCCGTACTTTTGGATTTTTCCCATCGCTTTTAAACGTTCGCAAATTGCTCCTCGGATCACATTTAGTGTTTGTGCCAATTTTTCTTGCGATTGGGTTAGGTCTTCATCCAATAACGCCTGCAATTCCTCATCTTCGAACTTCTTCGCTGCACCAGGATGTTCATTGTCCGTTAAATCAAAATCTCCCCTTTCAAATTGACGAAACCATGTCTCACATGTTCTAATCCCTGGAGCATATTTAACATAAGTTTCTACCAGCAATCAATGAGCTTGAACTGCTTTTTTCTTTTGGTGAAATAAGAAAAGCTAAAAATGCTGCAAATGCGATTTACTTGGAATGAAACTCGACATATTTACTGAAGTAAATAACTTTGATGCTTTCATTTCGGCAGAATGGAATTGTGTATTTTTCAAGGTTATTGTCCGTAGAAATATATGACATAGATGCCAAATCATAGAAATGTATACATATCTCTAGCGACATCTATAAGTAAAACCGGCAAACTTCAACTAACAGGCCTGGTATACTGTTTGAGATCTTATATAACACTTATTGGCTACTCGCAAAATTAAAATTATATAAAATAAAAGTATTTAGATTATACAGAAATTGATAAATAGCTTATGATAATAATCAAGCAAGGAAAACTAAAGTATTTCAAAAAGGGTTCAGGGGATAAAAGCTGTACAAAAATTGAAAGGATAACAGCAAGTGTAGAATCTGGTTTCGCAAATTTTGCGAGAAAAAAATTAGTAGTTACCCTGAAATATTTGGTTGCATTTTTGTCTGTGTTTTCTGATTCTCTCTATAACATGTCAGCAACATATTGCCGTCGTAGAAGCAGCATAGCACATCTCATTTTTTACATTTTTTTGTATTAACAGTTCTTCAATTTAAAAAACGCGCCAAATCGACTGTTGGGGTTAGTTTTAGCGTTTGACGCTTGGAAGCGCCACTATTGCCCATTTAGTCAGCACATCTAGAGTTCTGAAATGCCCAGGAATTTATGTTGAGCAAATGGTAAGATATTTAAGCTCCTTGGTGACTGATTTTTCCTTTTGGCTAAAAATTCAAATTATCTGTTAAAAAATTAGTCTATTTGGGTAGAAGACTCATTTTATTGGTTGAAAATTAATCTTTCTTGTCAACAATTTTTTTTTCTCTTACTTAGAATATTTAAAAATTGAAAATGTAGTTCTTCAATTCTTTGTCGATAATTTATCTTTTCTGATAAAAATATAATTTTCTCGGTTGCAAATTATACTATTTCGTTGAAAATTTACTTTCATTTTATTGAAAACACATCTTTTTTGTTAGGAAAATACTTTCATTAGTTAAAACTTCATCTTTTTCACTCAAAATTAATTTCTCTGGTCAATAATTGAACTATTATGTTTAAAAATTCGTTTTTTTTTGGGTGAAAAATTCATTTTGCTAACAAAATATTTAAGTATTTTACTTTTTGGTAAAAGATTGATCATTGTCGTTAAAAATTCAATTTAACTATTTTATTTTTGTCGCAAATTTACTTTTTTTGATACAAATGTAACCTTTTTCGTTAAAAAATGCTCTGTTTTCTGGAAAATTCAACTATTCTATTTTTTTTTCTTTTGTCTAAAATAAATATTTAGTTAAAAATTTGTTTCTTTTTACAGAAAACTCATCTTTTGCGTTGAAGATTTATCGCTGTTAAAAATTAATTTCTTCGACTGAAAAATCGTTTCTTTGTAGTTACAAAACATTATTTTTGATGAAAAACAATTTATTTGGTTCAAAATTCGTTTTATTTTGTTAAACATTTAGTTTTCTATTATTGTAACTATTATAATTTTGGTTAAAATTCAACTGACTTTTTAAAAAATTCATATTTTTGGTACGAGATTCAGCATTTAAGTTCAAAATTCATTTTGTAAGTACATAATTAATCTTTTTAATTTGAAAACTCAACTGTAAATTTTTAACATGTATTTATAAACATAATTTTTTTTGCATTATTATTATTATTAATTTTTGAGGCATGTACTTGATTTTATATCTGAAAGAATTTACAAATTGGGAAGTTGCAGCAATCCTGAAAAAGGCACTGTTCAATGCTAATAATATTAGAAATTACTTTGACTTCTTTTGCAATTTAAATTAAGCGCCCTTTGAAATTTGATCGGATACATTTCCCTGCGAAATGTAAATAATGTTCTTATTATTTATGCAGATAGAAAATACGATTTTTTAAATCCTAATTCAAAATGCTTATAAAAGCTTATTAAATTTTCAAAGGATATAAACATCGAGCATATTCTCGATCCTATTCTCATTTTTGTGAGAATTTCTTCAAACACTTGAATTCTATACCAAACTAAGCACAGCACTCGTCTGATGTGACCAAGCCTAATATAAGTTAAGAATATTTATTTAATAATTATTATTATATACTAATATAAGAAGATCAATGAACAGTTTTTTGTGCGTCCTGAAAAATGAGGTCAAATGAGTAGTACCATGCTGCAGTGAACAGTGCCACTTCTGTTTAGTAG
Organism: Belonocnema kinseyi; assembly: GCF_010883055.1. Classification (NCBI taxonomy): domain Eukaryota; kingdom Metazoa; phylum Arthropoda; class Insecta; order Hymenoptera; family Cynipidae; genus Belonocnema; species Belonocnema kinseyi. The sequence continues at coordinate 25,224,039 of NC_046657.1, read as the reverse complement.
AACGGCCCCACTGATTCGGGAGAACCATTACCCCGAACAAGTTTGATCAACAGTATAATCGAGCCTTTCTGCACACGCGGTGCCCGCGGCACAGTTCCGCGCTTGCGCAGCTTCGGAAAATATAGCACTAACATTTCGAAACGGCTGATCTGCGTAAGTTCGGGGTAACTAGTGCCCCGAGTCTGGAGCGGATGCCACGCCAAATCGAAGTGTTAGTGCAGACGAAGGTTGTCTTATAGGTTCTTCTTTATATCCATTGGGTGCGGTTCAGGCGGCACCACTACTTGGACTCTGCGTACGTAAGGGGCTAAATAGTCCTTATTTTTAAATTGTGGAAGCAGTCTAGCTAGAATGGTTCCTTCGTGAATATCCACGACTTGCTCTTCGACTATTATCCCTACAAGGGTAGCCTTAAATTCTGTCAACCAATTAATGGTACAGAATTGACACAATTGATATTCCTCTATCACGCCAATGAGTTTAGTTCCACTCGTATCCGTCATTGCATAAAACACTTTGCCTACTGGCATGAGGTAAACCCTTTTTACCTTATTTTTTAATAAACATACGTAATGACTGACCCCAGAAAGTTGCATTATAGGAAGCGTTTCTATCATTCTTGATACTTCCGGATTTGGTACTGTAAAAAGAAAGTATGTAATGTTTATAACAAAAATTCAACTAATTTAGACCGAGATTTTCGAGAAAAAAATAAGGTAAATAAAATAAAATTACAAAACTTTTAATTATAAAGCAGGGAATTTGAAACTATTTTTGGGTTAGCTTAATTTTAAGGAGATTCAATCCAAAAATCTTCAATATTCAGAAATTTAATTCCAAATACTTTAATTTTGAAGACTGAAAATTTAAAACTCTTAAATTTTGAAGACGTATGTCAGCATAAAAATCCTTATATTTGGATGATTTTAGATATAAACACTCAAGTTTTCGATTGTAAATCCGCTAAGTTAGTAACACTTCAAATATAATTCATCGGAATGTTATACTTTTTTTAATGAATATCACAAATTTTAAACTCTTTAGTCAAAAAGATTGATAACTTAAAATTCTACAATTTTGAAAATAAAAAATTGAAAGTGCTTGAATTTAGTGAATACAGAATTGGAAATTATTCAATTTTAAGCATTTGTATTTTAAGGGTAGGTAGATAGAACATTTTTTTTGAATATTTAAATTTAGATGATTTAAATTTTTTCCATTGACTTTTATTTTAAAGTTGTCAAATTAAAAAAAAAGTGATCAACTCTATCGGACCAGTTTATTTAGGTGTTAAAAACTAATTCTAGCGTTTAGAAAACGCACTTTATTGTTATCAACATAAGGAATATGATACAATTATATGTCATACTTATGGTACACTTTATTTTTGTTTCTTTTCTTTCTTTCTTTTTTCAATTTAAATTTAAATATATTTTTCGAGGGGCCCCTGACCCAAGAAAATTAATAAAGTTTACAGCAAAATTGGGATTTTCTCGGCCTGGAGGGCCTCTTCAAGACTCAGCCCCAGGCCCCGAAAAATGGTAATACGGCGCTGCCTCTCAGCGTCCCTTTTCTCGGTGACTCGTAGTAGAGAAAGGAAAGCAAGGTAGTCTGGAAACCATTAAGGCCATGTGACGAGTGGGCCGCGTGACCAGATTCCTACCTTACCGCCACTTTTTTTATTTCCAAACTCATTTTCACATGACGCGCCACATTAAGTTGAAAAGTTGGGATAATAAATAAGAAGCACTAAGAAAGGTGGGTCTAGTCCTAAATTTTAATAATTATGAAAAAAAACAATGAAATTATTTACGACAAAAAACTTTTATCATAATTATACAAATTTAGGACCAGAATCACCATTCTTAGTGTTTCTTATTTAGTACCCCAAATTTTCAACTCTATGTCACGTTCAGTGTGATAATAAGGTGGGAAATAAAAAAAGTGACGGTAAGGTAGGAATCTGGTCACGTGACCAACTCATCACATGGCCTTAAGAAGCAATTAGCCAAGATGGATTTCCCTGCTTGGGTTGACTTTGTGAACACAAGCGGGGATTCCGGCGCGGTAAAATAGTTCAAAACTTATTTATTCTTGAAACTCATTTCGGATTTCTGTCTAGGAATTTTATTTTACTTTATTTTATTTCTTGTTGTTGAAATTTTTTAATTAGCGGCCTATAACAAGTATTATCTTAAAATCATTAAAAATTTTAAAAAAGTTTCTGAATGTAAACGTTTGTTCACATTGCACCAATGCATTGAAGCAAATTTTAGTCGCAAGGCTAATTGTAACTTAGTATTTTATTTATTATTTATTCTTTAAAAGACCTGTAAATCTGTAAAGTCATGAAAATTCGAAAAAAATATGCAGAAAATGGAAAAATCATGGAATTTAAAAAAAAGACTGAAGTTTATTCGACAAAGATTTAGTTCAAAGACTATTAATGAAACTCTTAATTTTGAATTAAAATTTAAGCGTTTGAAAATTCGTTGCGTTATATTTTGACATTTATTCCTTCTATTTTCGTTTTAAATTCAATCTTTTGTAATTATAAATTCAACCATTTGGTGGAAAAATTACAAATTTTTTTTTAAATTTCTAGTGTCCTGGTATAAAAATAACTTTATAGGTAAAAAAATTAATCTTTTTAAATAAAGATTGAACTTATTATAAAAATTCTTTGTTTATTACTTGAAAACATATTTATTCTTAAACCTTATTTCGGATTTCTTTTTAGGAACTTTGTTTTACTTTATTTTATTTTTTGTTGTTGAAATTTTTAGTCATTAATAATGTACAATTGCAAAATTCTGTTTAAAAGTCTTAAGATATTTTACACTCTGAAATGTTAAAAAAAATTAAGTTTATTCTGAATAAAATTTATCAATAAAATTCTTAAATTTAAGATTTAAAAAAAATACTGATTTTTTGTATTGAAAGGTGAACTTGAAATATTATTATTCAAATTTGTTATAGTTCTTTTATCACATTGTAGGGAAGAATTTTAGAAAATTAAAATTTTTGATTGAAAATTAGTTAAACAACAGGTAAAAAATTAATTTTTCTGATTGAAAATTTTTGTATGCTTTTTAAAATTAATTTTTTTTTAAATTTTAATATATTTTAGAAAATTCATTTTTTAAATTAAAAATTAAATATTTTGTTTTTTATTTAAAACTAATCTTTTTTTAGTAACTAATTCAACTATTGGGTTGAAAACAGAAATATATTTTTTTCTAAAATGTTTTGTTTTTTCCTAGAAAGTTAATTTTAAGGTGGAAAATTAAACCTTTTTGGTAAGAAATTTAACTATTTTATTGGTATTTTTATTGTTTAAATATTAACCTATTTTTTATTACTTTTTAAATGTATTTATTTTTGATGTTTGTATGGTTAATTTAAATACGTTTTTGTCAAATTCACTGTTTTTTGATAAAAAATTAATTTTCAAGGTCAGAAATCCATCTTTTTGATTGTGAACTTAACTATTTTATGTAAATTTGTTATTTTTGGTTGGAAATTTGACTCTTCTATTTTCTCTTTTATTGATTTAAAAATTATATTCTTAGTAGAAATTTTTTTATATCAGAAACTTAACAATACTTCAAAATTCGTTCATTTTGAAAAATATTGTATCAAGTGTAATCGGAAATCCTTTCAAGTTTTCAAATATTTCTGATCATTTCAACATTTCACACATTTTTAAATATAATTTAAACGCACCCGCATTATTTGCTTAAAATCTCAAGAAATCTTAAAAAGTCTCCTAAGTATTTCTTTAATTCAGTCAATTTAATTTTTCATTTTTTAATCTTACGAAATAAACAGATTTCGCTTTAAAATCTTCCTCTTTTTTTAAAATCCAAGGGAATCTTTTGAATTTTTCAATTTCTTGAGACCCTGCAAGATTGAGTTTATTTAAAATTTCTTTATTCCAAAACAATTGAAAGAATGGTCATAAAGTCTTCCAGATAATTTATTCACACATTTTGAAACCTTCAAAACTTGAAATTATTGTTTTAAACTTAAACCTAAACCATTAAAAAATTTTCCTAGATGGTAAAAAAAATTAATCTCCAAATCTTTCAAAACGATTAAAAAAGCTTCTAACTCTTCAAAATCTTCAAAATAAGTTGTTAGAATTTAATTTTCCGTATCTCTTTCAAACTGTAAACAAGTTAAAAAATTAGTGCGATAACAAGATGTTAAAAACAGAATTAATTCTCAATATTAAGCATTCATTTAAAATTTAAATGTTCCCTTCCATCAATAATGATTAGAAATATTTATAATAAAATAATAAAGAACAATTACTTTTTTGGACATTTCCATACACAAAATTGATGGTGCAGTAAATTCAGAAATATTTAGTAATATATAAAAAAGCTGAAAAACAGAGACCAAAAGTTACAATGAAAAGGCTTTCACGTTTATTATATTTTGACGTATTCTTATTCACATTTTTTAACAAAGTGTAGGTATATTTTATTTCAGGCATTTCCATTTTTTTTAAGATTTCAAAGATTGACGGAGGTGGCGGCAAAATTGATATTAAGTTTTAGAGAACTTAAAGTTACTTCTTCAAGTAACCTAACTGTAACGAGAAAAATTGTTCTGTTGTGTAACGTAACTGTGAAGAGTTACTTATAAAAAAAGGCACTTACCAAAGAAATGTTTTGGAAAATGGCCTAAAGAAGGATCCTTTTCCTCGGATTGTCCTAAGGAAGAGCTCGCTTCCGGTGTCTTAGATGAGCTACTGCCCGGACCTAATTCTATAAAAAAAATATATAAATGAATGAATTTCGAATATCTATACTAAGGAAATTTATACCACATTGTCTTTATGGTATTGTTTTAAACCCAGGCTAATAAGATTTTTAAAAAAATCGACTTGGGTTTTCGCCAGATTCAAAATATGTCTACGTCTAGCGGGAACAAAGCAATTTTTCGAAAAAATGTTGTTTTTTCTTCATTGAAAATCGAGTCTCTTTTGTGGGTGAAAAAAATTAGATTCTAATTATTAATTAATTATTATTTTTCCTAATTACATTCTTTTTATAGAGTGGTTTAAAAATAGAATACTTTAGTCTAAACTAATAATTGAAAATGATTAAACGCATCTAATTATGAATATATCATTTTGAAGTTATTTTAAAATTGAAAATAGTTCATAAAGTTTCAATCGGGCGTTTACATCTTTTTTTACCAATAAGACTTTTCTGCTGAAACAGTTTAATTTTTAAAACATGTCTTGAACGAGGTGCTCTCCGATAGCACTTCCATATTGGAATTTGGATATTTTCATTATGCCATAATTTTGGGCTTTTGTGTGCTTTTTGGGCACTGATGCCAATTTTTTGAGTCTTTTAGTTTAAAAAAAATTAAGGTGCTGGCCATCAGCACCTCCACTACAGAACATTAAAAGAGTCAAAAAAAATCAACTGCGCCAAAATTTAAGGATTTTCTTAGACTTGCAAAAGCTAAAAAAATTAATTTTCGAAAAACAACCCGTATCTTCTGAAAACTACCCTTACATCTCTAAAAAGAGAACTTTTTGGTGGAGGTGCTGGCCACCAATGTCTCCACTCCATAAAACTTGAAAACATTGCAACTACAAAAAAACACTTCCGACGCATTCAAATAAACCTAGCTCAGCTATCTTAAACTGGAAAATCCAAGAAGATGTCAATCAAAAATAATTACGACTTCCTCAAAAATATTTTTTATATCCTCATCCCAACAGTAACATTCAATAACACCTCAGAATTACCCCTATAACATTCATCGAACCAAATCTAACATTTATCGAACCAAATCTGAAAAAAAGTTGGCATTGAATCAAGTAGGCTAATTTACTTAGCTGATTTTACTTGGAAGAAGCAAGTATTTTCTTTTTACAACGTACCGATTTTCATGAATCAAGAAAATAATAGGATCAGGACAAATATTTGAATCAAGAATATATTTACTCTAAGCGAAAAACTATTGAGCTAATTTGTTTCATTATACTTATTTTCGTGAAGTTTAATAAAATATTGAATTAAGACCCGTGTAGAAATTTCCCTGGTTGGCCCTAATACAACAAGGTTTCTGGTCTGATCCCGGCCGGGCTAACCCTGGCTGGGTTTCATGGACAGGAACCGGGCGGTAGCCAGTCGGGCTACATTTTTCTCGAATCACGTAGTCTGGGGCCGGCCGGTTATTGGCCGGGCCAACCCTGGTTATATCCCATGGTCGGCAGCCGACTGGGCACTGGTCAGGTTAATATTTTTGTAGAAATTACACATTTCTTAAAGCTGTGATATTATCAAAGCCGTAATTATAGATGCTGAATGAATTATTATTTGAAAATTATAATTTAAAGATTTATTAGATCAGTGAAACAAAAATGAGCTTTTTTAAATTCTTTTAAAAAAAACATTACATTTTTTCGAATAATTTAACATTATAAATTAAACTGTTATCGATTCTGTTATGTGCAACAACAGAAATGATAAAATTTTTATAAACTTCTCTATATTCAGACAATGTTTAGCCTATGCAATTTCAAATTTACCGCCATATATAGCGCCTACTGTGTCTGTCGTCTACATAGACACTCAGTAATTTTTAGTTCCGCAACTGGAACGAGAATGCTCCTTGCACTAACGTCACGTCGTCTCTTCGAAGTTCGCAAATAAAATCGAGACTCGTAGTTAAAATCAACCTTATTTCAGTAATTAGTTTGAATCCCCCACTTAGTGCGCGAATAATAATTATTTTTAATTAAAATATAGTCTTGTGTATACAGTTTTTACTTTCTTCCTTCCTAACCTTAAATCACCACGTGGCTTCCAAATTTCTATGAGATTCTATCATCAGGGAATAAAATTCTACTCCAATTTTCTTGCTAGAATTGGTTCACTTGATTGAACATTTAAAGTTCACCGTAATCTGTACCGGCTGGGACCCGCCGGATCCCTGATTGGATTCCTCCACGGGGAATATTATATTCTCATGATAAGTACCTAAAACTCTAACAAAATTCTTGATCCAAGTAAATTCATATACTTATTTTGACTACTATTTTAATTGAAACAATGTTCATGTTCTTCAGACAAGAAAATTTATGTATTCAGCGAAGAAATAATTTCTCTCAAAATAATGCTTGAATATTTTTCTTCAAATCGCACACATATTATGAAAATTAATATATTGGTCTAAATTAATTTACTTCCTACTGCAAAAGTATCTTATTAAGTTGAAATGAAATAAAGTTGATTCTCTTCGCCGCTAACAATTATTTTGAAATTCAATAATATTTATAAAATTCAAAACATTGGTGCACATAATCAATTCTATTTATGCAAATGTAGATATGAATTTGAAACTTTGATAAACTACAAACTTTACGCTGAGAAACAAATCAAATCACTCATAAAACTATTTAAAAAATGATAAGTTTATCGCATCGGTAAGTTTTTGTGGGTAAGAATTTAAAACTTTCAAAAAGATTTTAAAAAAGTGTTATTAATTTCGAAATAATTATGCAAGACTCAAAAGTGATTTCATTCCTAAAATTATTAAAAGGTTATAAATGTACTGCGTCTATAATTTTTTCGCTGGTTATTTATGTATTACTCTACTTCAAATTATATCATTTAGAATTTTTTTAACCGTGAAACATTTTTGTGAATAATAAAAAATAAATATATGACAGCATAAAAGAAAGTTATAAGCTTTAAAAAATGCTTAAAAGTACAATTATTACATTTTCTTGATAATTTAAAAAAATGTTATGCGTTTATAAAGCAAAATATTTAAGGAAAAAGAATTAAGGTACATTTTCAAAAAGTTTATTAAGAATTAATTTCATTTTATGAAAGAATAATTAAAAAATTGAAAATTAGAATTTTTCAAATAAAAGAATTAAGAATGCAAGAAGGAAGCAAATAAATATTTTACATACGACCACCGTGAGACTCTATCACTTTTAACCTGCAAGTTCTTGCACCAAACGTTTCTTTACAGAATTTTTTTTTCTTCTGATTTCGAAGTATTTTATACTTAAAATAAAAATAAAATATCGAGCACTTTTTAAATGGGTAATATTTAAACTAGCGATCAATTTTTTTTACATATTTTAAATTATTTTTGTTTGGAATTGTTATTTTAAATTAAAAACTGAATTAAAAAGTACTATAAAATAATTAAATAAATCGAAAACTGTGAGTTTTAAAGAGGTTTTTAAAAATCAGAAAATATGTATCTGTCACTGAGGCTATTACAGCGTTTTTCACGTAAAAGTTATTAATTGAGCCCTTTGTAAAGTAAGTGAAGTACAATTATTTTTTGAATATTTTAAATTGTTCTTTTAGGAAAGCAATTCTATATTCAAATCTTAGTAAACAATGTATGATCAAAGCATTCGACAAATTGAAAACTTTGTAGTTTATGTAAATTTTCGTATAGCAGAACATTATTTTTTGTCATTGATGTTATTAAAGAATTTTTGTACATGCAACTTTTCTTTATTATTCATTACCTTTGGGTTGTTTTCAAGCGTTTTAAATATTTAGAAACAACAAGTGTTAAGTCCCTTGTTAAATAAGTGAAACCTACTCCGCTTTTTCACATATTATATATTATGGTTTAAAAATTTTTATTTTTCAATAAAAATTGAGTTAGAGAATATTAGCTACAATAAATTAGTTGGATTAATTGAAAACTGCGAATTTTATAGAGCCTTTTTTTAAAATAAGTAAAATTCAATTGTAAAATTTTTATAAATAAAAAATAATATATTAAAGTCTCTCGAAAATTTTCAACTATCATCAGGAAGATGTTTTCTTAAAAGAAACATTGAGTTCCACAACGCTTAGTTTCAAGATCCAAGTGCGTCGATAGCGAAGTTGGTATAGCGCGCGGTTAGGACACTTGTTTAGGTAGTTTCGGTAGGGTTCGAATCCTTGTAGAGTGCGATTTTTCAAAGAGATTAAGCGTGCGATTATATTTGTAAGTAACAGTGTGCGAGAATTACTTGATGAAAATGAATTATTAATCATTTAAAAAATGAAGATTATATAACAATGATTTCGAAAATAATTTTTTTTTATTGAGAAATAGTTTTGCAAGTATTTATTTATTTGGAACAAACTCATATTCTATCGTCACCATTCGTACCTACGATTGACTTATATCAAGTAACATTTACTTGATCCAAGAACAATTTTTTTTTCAGTGTAATAAAGTAAGAAATTTCAGAACTCATTTTAATATATTTAGCTCCATGGTAATATTTAACAACCCCTAGGCACTACCCCTATCATATTTGACGAACCAAGTCTCAACTTGCATCAATTAAAACGGTCAAAAATCATTCAATTCAAGAATAATTATCATGCACAACTTTATAAGTCTCTAGTAGATTTTCCCACCCTTACGGTATTATTCCACAACTCCCAGGAACTACCCCTATCACATTTAAAAACCAAAATCTTACTTTTCAGAAATTAAAAACGGTAAACAATTTTCCAAATTAAAAATAATCAATATCAGCCGCTTTCCGAGTCTCTATTAGATATATCTACCCTTGCACAGATGCTTCAAAATCCCCTGAAACTACCCCTATAAAATTAAACGAATCCAGTCTCAGCTGACTTCAACCAAAAAGGTAAAAAAAATTTAGATAAGAAATACTTTTGAATGAATCAGAAGTTTTGTGGTGCGATTCCCAACGGAGTAAAGAAGGATTAGGATCTTCTTTTCAAGAAATAATTTTTATTTTTATTTGAAAAAATTATTTTTTACCTACTCTGATTAAGACGTTAAGCATTTTCTGTTATTGAAGATTCTTAACTTGATCCGTATTATGGCTTTTCTGCCATAATAATTGGAAAAGTACCTGACCGGAAATCAGAAGTTTTGTGGTTCGATTCCCAATGGAGTGGAGAAGGACTAGGATCTTTTTTTCGAAAAATAATTTTAATTTAAATAAGAAATAATTACCAAACCAACCCTCCAAGTCTTTGTTTGATACATCTACAGGCACCGTAATATTCAACAGCCTCTAGAGACTACCCCTATGAAATTGATCGAATCCAAATTTTTTTTTTCTATTTTTAATGTTGTTTTTTACAACTAAAAACAAGAACTGCGCATCCTATCGAAAAGTGATCTATAACAAATTTAAAGATCTTTCCAGCGCGCGAAATTTTAGCTTGATAATTTTTTTTCGTATCTTGCATAGTTTGCACAAAAATTGGGATTTTTGAATTTTTCATTATTTTTGAGACGATCAAATTTAGAATTGTGAAAATGCTCCAACTCTGATAATTTTCTTTTTATAGAAAAAAGTCGTAAAGATAAATTTCTTGAGTTTTTGAGTTCTATGAATAACCGAACATAGTATCTTGAAATCCTGAAAAAAATAAGGTTTCTAAATTTTTCTGTACGATCAAATTTAGAATTTTCAGCTTTTCGACTGAATAAAAAAAGTTGTTATGATACTCTTGTAGGGATTTCAAAAAATCGGCGTTTTTCTTTTCTTGTTTTTTTTTCAATAATCCGTTGTTTGGCTTAAAATGTTCATTTTATTTTGTTTTTCTAGAGTTTTTATGATGCTCCAACTCTGATCATTTTCTTTTTATAAAAAAGTCATTAGGAGACATTGTTTGAGTTTCTGAGTACTATGAATAACCGTACATAAAATTTTTAAATCTTGAAAAAATGTTTTTTTTTTAAATATTGATAATGCTTGTAAATTTTTTTAATTTTGATCCAAACTAGCTGGTTTACGAACTTGTTCTTTTTTTTAGGCCTTAAAAAAATGTCCTAAAGCAGAATCCAATCTAATCAATTTTTCGAAAAAAATCGTTTCTACAGAATACAGACTACAGACAGAAGGACAGGTAAACACCTTCATGAAAATTGTTTTTTCTGACTCAGGGGGTCTCAAAACGTGAAAATTAGATAAAAACAAACAAAGTGAAATTTTACATAAAACAAATACCTTCTCATTAGGATCTGAATGTAAAAATTTAATTAAAAAGAATCACTCCAGACAATTTTACGTGACTCGTTATTATATCTATCTCCACAAAAATATTCCACGATCCCTAGGAACTACCCCTGCTACATTTAGCGAACCAAGTTATAGCTGCCTTCAACGAACATAGTAAATCAAAATTTTAAGTAAAAATAATTATTACACACAATTCTCAAGGTCTCTAGTTGATATATGTACATTCATAGTAAAATTCTGCAACCCCCAGCTGTTTTTGAATACTACTGTGAGAATGGATATAGTTTCTACTAGATACATTGAAAGCTGCTTGTGTTCATTATTTTTAATTTGAAATATTTGTTTCTGTTTTAATTGATGGAAGGTGAGACTTGGTTTGTTAAATGTTACAGGGGTAGATCCTATAATTCGTTAAAGTTGAAGATAACTTGGACTGAATTTTTTAAATTTTAAAGAAATAGCTTCCAAGGGTTACAGAATATTGCTGTGGGAATAGATATATCAACATGAGTGCTGGAAAGTTGGTTTAGGGGATTATTTTTTATTTGAATGTTATGTTACTGTTTTATGTTATACAAGGTCTGTTAAAAAAATACGCGGATTGAGGTTATAAAAAAAGTACTTTATTTGAAAGTTACACGTCTGGGTCTCCTTCAAAATACTCTCCTCCCCAAAGCACACACTTATCCCAACGGTGTTTCCAGTTGTTGAAACAATCCTGGTACGCTTCTCTGGTGATAGCTTTCAGCTCCTTTGTCGCATTTGCCTTAATCTCCGAAATCGTCTCAAATCTTTTTCCTTTGAGGATTTTTTTTAGTTTTGGGAACAAGAAAAAGTCACAAGGAGCAAGGTCAGGTGAGTATGGGGGTGGGGAAGAACAGTAATCGAGTGATTGGCCAAAAACTCACGAGTTCTGAGTGCAGAGTGAGCGTGGCATAAATTTCGCAGTGACGCGGTGCATCTTCAATTTTTCGGTCAAAATCTCGTAACAAGATCCAACTGATATCCCACACTCTTCAGCAGGCTCCCTAATGGTCAGACGTCGATTGTCACGCTCATCATCGTCAATCGACTGTCGGCCACCCTTGAAACGTTCATGCCACTTAAAGCATTCAGTACGTTTCATGGCAACATCACCATAGGCCGTGTTCAGCATGGCAAATGTTTCAGTTGCAGATTTCCCGAGTTTCACACAAAATTTCAAAGCAATTCGTTGCTCTTTCAGGCTGTCCATTTTACAATCCGACAAACAAACAAAAAAACACTCTTTACTTAAAGCCGTGTAGCTTATCAACAAATAAAGATATCTGCGACTGGAATACCGCGTTTTAAACAGCTGATCTGTACGAACTTAGCGACACCAAGCGGATTCTCCTGAAACCAACTCGAGCCGCGAAATTCAAACAGTCCGCGTATTTTTTGAACAGACCTCGTATTACCGTAAGGGTGGATATATCTACTAGAGACTTATAAAGTTGCGTGTGGTCATTATTATTAAACTAAATAATTTTTTAACCGTTTTAATTGAAGTAAGGTGTGACGTGGTTCGTCAAATGTGATAGGGGTAGTTCCTAGAGCTAGATATATTAACTGGAGTATGTGCAAGTTGTCTGGTATTATTATTTTCAATTAAAATTTTTTTAGCGTTTTTACTTAAAGGCAGCTGAGACCTTCGCCCCTATTTTCAGGGGTAAAAGATGGCCATTTCGGTCGAGTGTGGAATAAAATTTGGGAAATTCTTTGTGATAATTATCGTTTATTGAAATCTTCATGGGTTTCTTAGTTAAAGGCAGCTGAGCCTGCAAAAGCATTAACTTTTGATAGATATTTTGTTTTGTTTAACAGTTATATTTTTAGTCAGGGGTAGATCGAAGTGTTATGGGTTGTCTTCCGACAATATAATTTGCTATTTTTAGAGAGCCCAAAACTAGTTTAGGCCTATAGTATATGTTTATGATTTCCTTATATTCTGTTAAGTGAATATCGAATTTTAACGGTAGTTTTTCGTAGATAGGGGTTGTTTTTCAAAAATTAATTTTCACAGTTTTCAAGGGCCCAAAAAAGCCTAAAATTCTAATTTTGTCGATTTTTCCCATGTTTTAAATTTTATGCAGTAGGGGAACTGGCGACCAGCACCTCCTACACAAAGTCCGATTAAAAAAAAAATAAGAGAGTCCGAAAATCGAGATGGCAACTGATTGAAAAATCATTAATTTTAAATTTGTATTTTCTTTCGGTTTTGTTTAATATTTATATTTTTAGTCTTTTTTATAGTTTGGGTTATTTTCCGACTATATAATTTGCTTTTTTTTTAATGAGCCCAAAAATAGTTCAGACCTGTAGTAAGTGTTTGTGATTTCCTGACATTAACTTCAAGTGCATATTCTATAATAAGGGTAATTTTTCCGAGATATAGGCTTTTTTTGAAAATGAATTTTTGCAAAATCGGGATTGTTGCTAAATGAAAGCCCGAACAAAAACTAAAAGTCTAAAACCTAAAAGCCCGAAATTCTCGTGCGGTTAATTTTTTAAATTTTTCTCATCTCTTGTTGTGGAGGTGCTGGTGCCCAGCACCTCCACCCAAAAGTCGCTTTTTTAAGAAAACTGAAAGTACCCAAAAATTGACATCATTGTAAAAAAGCCCAAAAAATACCAGCATCATTTCTGTTCACAACAAAAATGTTGATTATGGTGTAATATTAAATTTTCATTGTTACAAGCTTTTACAAAATATGTCGCTTGTTACCAAAACAATGGAAGATCTTCTTGGTCATGGGGGCTAATGAAAAAATTAATTATACAGTAAAAAAAGAACTTTTGATTTAAGGAGGCTTACTTGAAATAATTTGACCTAAAATAAAAATTGAAACCGTAATCAGCAAACACTGATAAGCAGAACATTCTAATTAATACATATTTTGATTATTCTAGATCAATACTACAATGTTATATAGGAAAAAGCAATTTGCCCACCCCTACCGATTTCGAAATCGAAAAATATCGCTTTTCAGCCTACCTTATTATTTATCGTCAAATATCTCAAAAACATTTTTTAATTGCTCTCGAGGTAAGCGCGGAAACTGTTACTTTTGTGGATTTTTCCTGGTTTTGACTGTGAAAATCAAATCTGCGTCAATATTCACTATGATTTTTGTAATCAGCGCGTCAATATACATAATCTTGAGGAAAGTTAAATAAATCATTCTTGCCTCCCTATTTTTATAATTTCTACAAAATTGTGCTGCCAATGTTTAAATAAAGGTAAGAATGTTTTACACTCGCGATCTTTTATTAAGGTTTTGGACTTATCACGTCGCTCATATCACCTTGTTCTATTTATAATACAGTTTGAAAACACCATTTTTTTCTTAGTGGAAAAGAAAATTTTTTTTTTAGAAAATTTAATTTTCTCATTTTACTCGAAAACAACCAGAAGATAGAAGAGTTAAAATCAATGTTTGCACACCCAACTTTTTAACTATTTCAATTAATCCAAAGATTAATTTTTTATTTACCGTTAGTGGCTTCCTTTTCTCTAATTAAATTAGCAGAATTACACAATTTTCTACTGTAGAGTGTCGAAATTCCAAAATCTTTAATTTTTATATTTGAGGTATTTTACTTTTTCAGAATAATCATTCAGTTTTGGGAAACTTAAGTGTTAAAACAATTAAATTTTAAAGATGCACACATTAAAAGTTTCAAATTTGGATGATGTGAATTTGAATTGACTCGAAGTTTAATTAAATTGAATTAAATCCTTGAATTTTGAAGATGCTCCTACCAAAAGTCTTAAATTTGGTTGATTTTGGTCATCAAAAATCAAGTTTTCAATTCAACATGTTCCAGATAAAATAAATTTCATGTTTAAAGCCTTAAAGTTGCAAAATTTTTAATTGCGTGTGCTACTTCGGGGCACCCCCTCTGTATTCGCACTGAAGAATTCAATTGAATTAAAGCTTTACTGAAAATCTGGCAAATTAAAATGAGGGTGCGATTCCACGAAGCATTTTAAATTCCGGTTAAATCGTTCAATTTTTCAGGTCAACTAAAAGTAAAAAATCCATATTTGCCGCTGAACAAAAATATTTATTTATATTCATCACATTCATGCTAAGCCTCAATTAACACAACGGAAGAAAAAATTGCCAAATTAATTAATTTTATAACAAACGTTTAAACGTCGTAATAAAAAATATAAAGTTTTCACAAAAAATGGAGTGAAATGCTTAGTTCAAAAAATGTATTTTTTAACAAAAAATAACAAATTTCCAAAAAAATAGTTCAATTTTCAGCTTAAGTGACGTGTTGTAATCTAACATGATAAATTTTCAAATGTAATAGTTAAATTTTATACCTAGAAGATGAATTTTTAAGTATAAAGATCAATTTTCAGCAAAAGTGGCGAATTTTTCTTACAGACGATATTCAATTCTGTTCATTTCCGTTAAAATCCTAACTCTTAACAAACAAAAAAAATTGATTTTCAGAAAAACAGTTAAATTTAGTACGGTAAGAGTTAAATTTTCAGTTTAAAAAATTCTTTTCTACAAATTAGTTACATTTCCAATCTAAAATTTGGCAAAGGAAATTTTTTATTCTTACAAATTCTGACTTGAAACAGAGATTATTTTTAATTCCTTTGTTTTTAATCTGAATTATAATTATTATAAAAAATTTCCGTTTCTCAGAAAAACCCAGTAGGCACAAAATTTGGCGACGTCTTTACGACATCGTTACGACATTTTTACGACATCGTTACGACATTCTATGTCCATGTCGTTTCGGTGTCCTTGCGATATCGTAAAGACATCGTCAGATCATATGACGTTTTTACGATATCGTAAAGACACCTTAACGACATGGACATAGGATGTCGTAAAATTGTCGTAAATATGTCGTAAGGATGTCGTAAAGACGTCACCAAACTTTGTGCCCACTGGGAAATTTCCTGTTTCAAGTCAGGATAAATTAGGAGTAAGCAAGTAAAGCTCACAGGACAAAAAATTGCAAAAGTTTTTTCTTGTAATGGAAAATAATAGCAATCAATTAATCAATTATAATTTACTTAGAGTAAATTGAGATAATCTAAAAAATCTAAAATCAATTAGCCTGGAATAAGTAAATAAATCCTTAGTCCAATGAATAAACGCATGTGCCCTCTGGGACTGTAGATAAAGCAAAAATCACTTTTCTAATCGACTAAAATTATTGAAATAATAAAAACTTGAATTTTTTGCGATCAGAAGTAAATTACAGGTTCTTTGGTGACACAGAAATTAATTCTGACTAGCTCATTAAGAACGTACACTACATACAATAAATCTCAAATTCTCTAATTTTGTTTATTTGAGTGAATTTTATTTATTTTTTAAATATTTAGAAATCCTGCTGTTATTATTGTTATAAAGAATAATAATTTAAATTTTCATTAACATCAACTAAATAGAATTATAGGGAATCCCTTAAAAAATCAACTGAGACCTTGATCATTAGGATTGAATAAGAATTAAAAGCTTGCCCTGAAGAGAAAGTGAAAACTAAAACTCTCAAGAACAAATGTTTAAATAAATAATTTTAACTTGAATCCTTTTTCTTAGAGTACACTTAGAACCTTTCGTCAAGATTTTCAGAAATCAATAATAGATCTATTTTTTCAATTTGATAAATCATTCAAAAAATTCGCGACTTCTGTGATTGATTGTACGAGATGTAAGTCCTTAAGTTGAATTAGCTCCCCTAAAAAAGTGTCTTTGCATTCCGGCCAATAGCAAATTTGAATTTTATTTTTACGAAGCACGTTGCGTTAGGAGAAAAACATTGATGTTAATTTAAATGGTTTCGAATTTTATGCTTTATTTTTTTTAATTATACTCACCAACAAAATCAGTTATAAGTGCAAAGATGAAAAAAATAACAGCAGCCTCTGTCCACATTTTTGTGAAATAAATCAAACTTAATTATGCAGAAATTCGAAAAGATTAGTAGTCAACAAAATTTATGTAGAATAATGAACAATCAGCATTTTTTCTCATATATATAATTTTCGGTATCTTGTTTGTCCTAACATTAAGTAGACCTAAACCTTGAAATACCCCGGGTATATTCACAAAATATTTTGACTAAAATCGTGAAATTTGAAAGGCAATTTCACCAGCCAAGTCACTACAAAAAAAGTAAACCCAAGTAGATAAAAAACACAAGCGCTGTTCACCTGAATAAACGTAATGATATGAAGCGAAATGTGCCTGTCAATATTCACACTACTACCTTCTTAGCCTCTTTTTCAGCCCCTCGAACCCCCTCATTATCAAATGTGGCCTACTGGAATTTCAGGAAATCCGTAAATCAAGGACTGTCATAACAAGGTTCCAGAGTATTTCAAAAGCTGTTTATTCCCAAATAGAAGCCGTAAAGAGACTCGAGAATCATGAGGATATTGCGAAGAAATGTTTATTTTCTATTTTTGAAATCTTGAAATTCATGAGGGCACTTCATCAGCCAAGTTTAGGCATGCTCAAATTTACGCAATTTTTTTAATTAAGTTAATTAAATAAACAAATAAAGATTGCAAAAATTTTGAATCTGGTAAAATATGTAAAAGGAAACCATTTCTAATCAGGCAGAGTTTTTTACACTGAAAAGAGCCAAATTTGTCGGGAACGAGATAAGTTCTTTTTTTAGAGAAAATGATGCGATAAGGTAAACTGACCATTAATGGGATAGTTACGAAAAGCTAACCCACATAAACACAATTTTTAAATTCTGAATTGAAACTGTTTATTTGATCGGTAAGAATAAAAAATACATTATTAATTTTCTAGTTAATTATTATTAATGGATATTTTCAAGCTAGGATGGCCATAATTGATTTTTGAAAAACAGGACAAAAAGCTTTGAAAAATAAGGACAAAGTAGGACAAACATTTATTTACAAAAGAGTTCCTGGTAGGACAGAAAATTTGGAAAAAAGAGCACAAAGCAGGACCAAATAGTGGGAAGACAGAAAAAAGTAGGGAATAGTAGAATAAAAAGAATTAAATAAAAAAGAGATTTTGGAACCTATTTTTCAAATAACTCTTTTGTTAAATTTTATCAATGCTTAACACCCTATATTTTTATTTTTGAATACTGATGCATTCTAATCAATATCACAAATGCATACATATATATTTTTCGTATGGTAGGAATTTTTAATAGTATAATATGGATCTGATCGGGGCCAGATGGGGCAGAATTTGGCCCAACTCCTTTTATCTAGATGGGGCCAGACTCGGAATGAAACGCGATACCCGATCGGGGCCCAAGCGCTGCGCTCAGAGATAACCATGCCTGGCCCCGATCGGGCTGATATTAAGTTATTTTTCTTATTCCTAATTAAAACGGATTCTTAAATAAAATGATATTAAAATCGAATATATCACCTCCTTAATTGAAATTTGAGAATATAAATATCAGGTTATCTAATAGATCGCGATATGAAAAAATTGGAGTATGCCAGACACTTTTTTTCGAGCAAACGGAAAAAGTCAAACGACGCAATATAACAGCCAGGATTTGTGTATGATAAACCATTTAAGTATTTTGAAATATATTTGTGGTTCTAATGTATAAATTGAAGTTGCTTTCGATTTCTATTTTGAACTTACTTGTGGAAAGTTATTTTGAAATAAGTGCACTATAATAACGCACTGGCTCTTTAAGTTATTTTTACAAAAGCGAATATATAAATAAGAAGGTTGTATTTACATTCCGAATGTATCAAATAACCTAAAAATACTTGAAAATAAATATGTTTATGAAGTCATTGTTGATCTAATTCGTTTTCACATTCAACAAATGAAATATTACTTTTGCTACTTTTCTTATAAATAAATAACCTCATTTCGAGGTTAGGTTTCATCATAACATTCTTAATAAATTTACTTATTATAGTTTTTAACACGTAATTCAGGAATATTTTGAAGTATACTAAACCTACGCATTCGTCTTGTGCTCACTTTTGGAATTTTTTCCCACTTATTTTGTCACTTTTACAAATAATAATTTAAATATTTTTGACGCTTGACACTTTACATTGAAACTTGGGCGATTTGAATTCAACCCACTTTAGTCCTCGAAATTAATGGAGCGCCATCTACTGGCAAGCTTGGCTGTTAAGCCGGGGTCTAGACGGGGCCAAATTTAAGAACCACAAAATTGTGTGCCCGATCTGGCCCAAATCGGCAATAAGGCAAACATTTGGCAACTTCTGCACGGAAAATCATTAGGCCGTATTGAATAACATTTGGTAAAAAATGGACAAAAGTTGACTGAAAAATAAAAATTTATGATTTGAAAAATCCGGACAAAACCTGGACAAAGTAAACAATCCTGTAGGACAACTTACACAAGCCCTAAAATGAGGACATGTCCGGAGAAATCCGGACGATTGGTCATCCTATTTTCAGCTAGCTAGATCACCCATTGGTGGAGCAAAAATTTTAGTGTATCTCCTTAAGTGGTACAAAAAAAAAGCCAATGCTAGGACAAGAAAATCCAATGGGGTTTATCAAAATAAAATTGTACAATTTACTTAAAATTATATAATATATTAATGAGGAAGAATGGATTGTTATAAATCATAAGGAATTTATTATATTTATTTTTTAATCAAATTCATATCAACATGTTAACAGTTTGCGTAAAAAATCAAAAGATATTAAAAAATTAGATTCAAGATGATTGAAAATATTTTTTATAAGCTCCACGCTTATAATAAAAATAATAATACTCGGACTTCACCTCAGAGGTCCGGGGTTCGATCCCTGAGCCGGTACCTCTAGAAATTTTTCAATGTACCTTTACCGACGTTCTGGTAGTTTGGAACCCACCCTAAGCTGTAGGTCCCCCCATCGTGTACTTGACTGCAACCCAGTCCGTCAATGATGGGGTAAAAACCAGGCTTTAAAATAAAAAAAATTAAATCCAACTCTAACCAAAAATGCCTTCCACATGTTGGGCAGTATAAGCCTGTGACAACATTTCAACTCAGAAATGTTTTTTATAATATTAATAAAATAAAATAACAAAATTTAAATCAAATTAAATTAAATTAATTTAAATAAAATTTAATAAAACATCGCTCAAAGTAGTTTATTGAACCCCCCAATTCTAACCTCAAATGTTGTCGACAGCTTAGTTAAGTAATTTCATAGTAACTCATAAATTTAATTTTTCAATTAAATTAGTAAGTATGCTTTAAAAGTTAATACTATAGATTAATATTAAATATATTGAATATTAATAAGATTTATACCATCGATTCACTTTCAAATTTAACTGTTTGCTTGTAAATTTTGATTTACAACCAAATTAGTACCGAATAATAATCGAATTAATAACAGAATAGATAAGATTTTATTAAAATATATTTTAGAAAGGTATTGATTCAAACAATTTCAATTATTTTTTGGTTAAAGATTTTATTATTTGGGTAACAATTTTATTGACTGAAAAAATCTTTTTGATTTATATCTGAACTATTTTGTTGAAAATTCGTCTTTTTAATTATGAATTTCATATCTCTTGAGCAAAAATGCAACTGTTTGATTAAAAAGTAATCTGTTTAGGCTGAGGCTTCAACAGTCTTGATGAAAATTTTTGTTTATTTTCATAATTGAACTGATTTTAATTTACAATTAAAATGCTTTTGGCTTAAAATATCAAGGAGTATATTTCATGATAAGAATTCACCTTTTTTGGTTAAACATTACACTATTCGGTTAAAAGTTATATTACTTTGTAATAAAAATCATCATTTTACTGGAAAGTTGCACTGATTGGTGGTAAATTAATTTTTTATTGAATATTCATATTTTAGAGTTATAAATATGACTGTTTAGTAAAAAACTCTATTTTTTTACTTGAGAATTCAATAATTTTGGGTTAAAAAATTATTTTTGTATCGTAGAAAATTCATCGATTGGGTTTAAATATTTTAATTTTTTATCGAAAAATCTTACTTAGTTAACAAATCATCTATTTTGGTAGAAATATTATCTTTTTTGGTTACAAGTCGAACGTTTTAGATGAAAATTAATTTTTTTTTAATGAATTCCATTTTTTTAATTTTATAATGAAAACACTTGAAATATTGAAATATTGAAATTTTGAAATATTAACTATTGTATTTTTTGATAAGAATTCATCCTTTGTGGTAAAAAATGAGTCTTTTATATTTTAATATTCAATAATTTGTTAGAAAACTGAAGTATGGTGTTAACCAAAAAAGGAGAATTCTGATAAAAAAATATAATAGTTGGTATTTCAAGCAAAAAAGATTCAAATTAAATATTGAAAGTAGCTGAATTAATTTAAAAAAATAAGAATTTACAATCAAACAGTTGAAGCATCAACCTAAAATACTTGCTTTTTAATCACAGTTGAATTTAACTCAGGAATGATAAAATTTATAATCAAATAGAGCCGTTTTCTAACAAAAAAGACGGGTTTTTAACAAAATATTTATTCAAAAAGATAAGTAAAAAGTAAAAAAAAATTAAGTAAAAAAAAATTGGTTGAATTTTCTAGTCATAAAGACAAGTTTTCTTTAAAGCAGCTATATTCTTAACTCGAAAATATATATTTTCAACAAATAAGTTAATTTACATAATTAATTCAAGAAAGTAAATGTATAATATTAATCTCATTAATATTTATAGTATTTAACATCAATCTATTATATTCAATTTCAATACATAATTACTTAATTTTTACTGAAAAATTAAATTTATGATTTACTATTAATTAGTATCAATAATTTTCGAAATCATTACTTTTTCCATTAGTGTAGGAATGTTCAATAATACAAGGCTATAAAAGCTTTGCGGAAAGTTTTGAAATAAAAACAAATAGCGAATTTTGCAGCAGTTAATTCACAGATTTTGACGAGTATTTTTTATTATTTTTTACTGGATGTATAACTTGTGAAAACAAAAATAAATAGTGGTAATAAATTAAAAAAATACTAGAAAATTTTTACTTTTATGATTTACATATCTTGAAATATAAAAGATACTTAATGGTATTTGTAAGTTCAATTTTTTTAATTTCAATTTAAAATTGTTTTATTTCGTTTATAAAAGATTTTAGCTCTTAAATATTAAAGTTAAACTTTCTTCTGTTTAATTATTATTAATGATCAAAGAAAAATATTCAATTTTTTTTAATTTAACTATTTTCTGGACAATTATCTTGTTGCTTAAAATTCCTATTTTAATGTTTGATAAGAGAACAAAAATTTTTTTTGAATAGACATTCAACTGTGTGTTTGTTTTTAGATTTGTCTTTTTAATTTAAAAATGCACCTAAATATTTCAGTAGAAATTTCGTCTTTTTTGTATGAAAATTCAACTTTTTGTTTAGAAATTCAAAATTTTGTTAAAAAGCCCCCCCCCTTTTCGACGGAAAATGTAACTTTTTTGTTGAAAATTTATGTGTCTTCGTAGAAAATGTACATCTTATTTAAAATTCATACTTTGATTATGAAAAGTGCATTAAACTCTGTTTTGGGTAAAAATTCAAATATTTGTTTGAAACTTTGTGTTTTTATTAAATTTTTTTTTTTTGAAACTGCATCATAGATAAACATGGAACTGTTTGGCTAAAAATTCTAAGATTTTGTTAAAAAGTCATCCACTTTAATCGAAAATTTAAATGTTCCGTTAAAAATTCTACTATTTCATATAACTTGTTAAAATTCATATTTTGGTATTAAACTAAACTGAAATCTTTTTCAGGTAAAAATTCAACTTATTTGTTGAAAATTTGGCTTTTGATTAAAAAATTCATCTGTTTTGATAGAAATTTCATCTTTTCAGATTATAATGCATCCGTTTGGTTGAAAATTAATCTTTTTTGCTTAAGGATTCAACTGTTTTGTTTAAACAACTTTGTAAAGAAATAATTTTTTGTTGAACCTTTATATTTTTAGTATAAAATTCATCTCTTTAATTATAAATTTAACTCTTTTGCTGAAAATTATTTTATTTATGCTAAAAATACATATTTTCTGGTTGAAAATTCAATTTTTGTACAGAAAATTCGCAGCGTTGTGTTAGATGGGAGTTCATATCCGAGCAAAAATGCTTCGACTTGAGTTCGACTTGAATTGCTCCCAATCAAGACATGCTGATGTCGAAAAGTTCGACTTAAGCATGTATCAGTTTTGAAACGGAGCCAGACTTCAATTTATGTCTTGGAGACAAGCTTTTATGTCTTGAAGACAAGTTTTTATGGCTTGAAGACAAGTTTTTATGCCTTGAAGACAAGTTTTTATGTCTTGAAGACAAGTTTTTATGTCTTGAAGACATAAATTTATCTCTTGAGTCGTATTTTTATGACTCAGGCACGTGCGGTTTATAACTTCGATCATACATCTGCCCTAACCAAAAGTTTATTTCTAACAGTCATAAAAGCTAATCTTTGCTTATAGTTAAACAATCTTGTATATTTTTATACAATGCATATTAAATTAACTTATTTACGAATTGTTATTTCCATTATACTTGTTTGACGATGATACCCAAAATGTTGTTTATTTTTACGTATTTCTAACGGCTTAGGAGATCCTTCTAGAAAGTTACAATTTTTATTTTTTTGAAGAAAATTTTTAAGGGTGATCTCATTTTCACAATCCCAGCCCACAGTAGAAAAAAATGACATTTTTGGTTCAAAATAACGTGAAGCCCACAAATATTAAGCGATTTAAACAAAAACATTTTTTGAAAAAAGCTGTTAAGATTTCTAAGAGAGTTGTCGAGTCTGATTTTTCATTGGTTTTTCGATATTTTATAAATAAAAAAATATGGCGAAAAAATAGCCATTTGATCTATTTGACGTTTCCAGGGCTCATCAGTAGCAGAAAAATTATTAAAATCGCCTAAGTTTTATAGATTAACATTAGCTAAAAATATTTCAATATTATATATTCAACAACAAAATTTATTATAAAGAAATTATTTGTTGAAAACATGTTTTCTAAGATTTTTCATACTTATACGTTTCTTCTAGTAATATTCCAAGAAATTTTATTAGAAATTATGTGATATTAAATAATATAACTTCTGAGATTATAATTCTTTACAATATAAACAAATTTAATGAACAAATACAGTCATCAGGCATTTTTCGATAGAAAAATTCGTTTTTTTATATAAATTTTCATAACTTAGGAACTTTTTGATAATTTCAGCAAAATTCATAATTTTTTTATTAATACTATGATTTTTAAACAAAAATTTAATAAACAAATATATTGTTCGGGCATTTGTCGGCAGAAAGATTCGTGTTTTTCAATGCTAGTATTTTCAGTTGGGAATTTTATTAGAATTTCAGCAACATTCATAATAAGTTAATAAATGTTATGATTTCTTTAAACAAATTTAATCAACAAATTCATTAATTAGGCATTTTTCTACGGTATTTTTTTATATTCTAACTTTTTCAATAAGGATATTGAAAAAAAAAAATTTCCATTTTAGATGCCCGAAAATTGCATTTGTTTATTGAATTTGTTGTTCAAGAAATATAAAATTTATCAACTAATTATGAATTTTGCTGAAATGAACATGAAGTTTCCAATTAAAAAGACTCGCATCAAAACAAACGAATTGGTCTGTCCAAAAATGCTCGAATAATGCATTTGTTTATTAAATTTGTTTTTAAAACTCATAAAATTTATGAACTCTACATAAATGTTGCCGAATTTCTTATCAAGATCTAAATTAAAAGTCTGCCATCGAAACAAAACATAATTTTCCGTCGATAGATGCCCCAATAATGCATTTGTTTATTAAATTTGAATTAAAAAATCACAAAATTCTTTAAAAAATTATAAATTTTGCAGAAGTTTTCTTTCATAAACTTCCTAATTAGAAAAGTGGACCCAGAAAAAATAACGAGTTTTTAAGTAAAAAAATTCCTGATTTATTCCTTTGTTTATTAAATTTGTTTAAAAAATCATAAAGTTTATGAACTTATTATGAATGTTACTGAAATTTTCATGAAGTTCTCAACTGAAATGACTGGTATTGAAAAAAGCGAATTTTTCTGCGGACAAACACCCAAATAATGCATTTGTAATATCAATCAAAAAATTATGAATTTTGCTAAAATTATTACAAATATCCTAATTAAAAAAAAATTACCTTGAAAGCAACGAATAATTTTGCCGTAAGGTGCTTGATTACTGCATTTGTACATTAACTTGATTTAAAATCTAAACAATTATAATCATAAGAGAATTTTTTTATATAATATTGTTTTCATTGAAATTTCTTGAAATATAACTAGAAAAAATGTATATTTATGGAAAATTGTGAAAAAAATTTCTTCAACAAATAATTGGTTTACATGAAATTTTTTTGTAAATTTTCTAATGTTGGAATATCCTCAACAAGTATTACTCTATGCAACCAACGTGATTTTAACTATTTTTTTGTTTTTGGCGATCACCGGGAATTTCAAATAGAAAAAATGGCCATTTTTTGGCATACTTGTCTATTCATAAAAAAAATTAAAACCTTATTTAAAAATGAGACTCGATAACTCCCTTAGCAATCGGATTAGCTTTATGTTAAAATTTTTTTGTCCTAATCGGTGAATATTTGTGGCCCTCTTTTAGGTACGGAACAAAAAACACACACAAGCACACACACATTTAACACATATTTAAACACATTTACATAATTGAGAATCTTTAAAATATTGTGATATAGTCGAATGAAAAAATGTAATTTTTGATTTTCCATTATTTTTTTATGCTCTGAAAATTTGAATTTTTGACTTTTTTGAATGAAATTATTTTAAAAGGAAAAATTGAATTGAATTTAGTTAATTTAAAATGAGATTCTAAATATTCATGAAAATTAAGAAGAATTTAATGAAGTCTCCAAGAATTTAAGGCAAGTCTAAAATACTTTAGATTAAATTAAATAAAAAATAAATTAAAAATGCCTTAAATTGAGTAGAATTAAGTGAATTTACCAACATTTGCGTTAGTTAAAAAAATCATGGAAATTCTGCAGAAATGGAAAAATTGTAGAAAATAAACGGTGAATTCTACATGAATTGCAATTAAATGGAAAAAATATACGAAAATCACTAGAAATATTTGAGAACATACGAAATTGATTTGTAACCGTTTATTTTATGTAAACATTGTAATTAAAAATTTCTTTGGAATTTTTGAAATTTCGCTCAAATATTTTAAATCCTCGGCATTTTCTTAGAAATAACTTATCACCATTTAACTAAATTGAAATTCCTCGCGTTCTTTTAAAATTACTTAGAATATTTAAAATCCTTCGAAATTTAATTGAATCACTGAAATTGATTGAAAATTATTTGGTATATTTTGAAATACCTTAAAATAATCTAAATCCTCTAAAGCATTTTGAAATCCATCAAAAGGTTTTACCATTGAAAATTTCTCGAAATCCTTAAAAATACCTTAAATTATGTCGATGCTTTGAATTGGTCATGGCGTATTTGAATCTACCAGTTTTTCACACTTAAATCAATTCTTTAGGTTTAATTAAATCAAAAAAACAATTATTTTTCCCAAAAAAATAATAATTAGTCTAAAAATATATGTATTAGATACATACATTTTTCATATCAATCCACACTTCTTTCAATTATTTTAATTTTTTATGCAAAGCAAGAGAAATTGAATTTTCAAAAAATTCTTTTTTTTTCTATCTTTTTAAGCACAATCGAAAGTTAGTGTTTTTAAATTGACTTTATTATTATTGGAATAGGGTTGATAATGCTAAGCGTTGGAGTTATTTAATTAAACATCTGAATTTTTTCACGTTTTCCATTTTCTAACGGGTTTCAATTATTAAATACAGTCCTAAGTAAATTCATTTCTTTGTATCAAGCAATTAGTTTGATTTCCACTAGTGAATTAGAAAATATGTCAAATAATCGAAACAATAATTTTCTGCTAATTTTTGGTAGCTCAATGCCATACTTATGTAGGCTAATGCTTATTAAAGACAAATTATTTTCACAAAGTTTGCCAAAGAATTGGAATTTTTTATAATAAGGAAAATATAGAACCGAAAAAAATTAAAAATCGAAATTGGAACTATATTAAAAGTATTGCTTGAAGACCCTGATTATTTATGATTGATTAATATATTGAACCATATTGATCCATTATATTTTAAGATTGTAAACAATTCTTATTTTTTTAATTTTTTCTATACAGTTAGAAGGAAGTACTTAGAAAATAAAAACAGACTAGGTCAGGTTGACTTTCGTATCCGGCATAAAAGTGTAAGGCAGTGAGAATTGTTAATGCTGAGTTTTTGTTATATTTGTATTGAAACTTGAGTTGAGTGGATTGTGTAAGTGTGTAGAAGGATTTGTTTGTGAGAGATTGATTGAGGGATTGTGAGATTGAAAGGGGATAACGATATTTTTGAGTATTGAGACGAATTTGTGTGAAAGTTGAGGTTAGGTTGGTTTAAAATTTGTAACAGGGTGGTAGAACTGGGTTAATGAGATTGTTGGTAGCAGTGTGAGGTAGCGACGGAAAAAAAGGAAGACGATAGAGGCAGGGAAGGGTAGAAGAATTGGATTCATGGCTAGCGAAACGAGTCCGAGGAAAGAACGGATTTAAAGCAAAAAGTTTATACTGAACCGAAAGGGGAGATCAAAAAAAGGAAGGAAAGAGGGGAAGTAAAGGAAAACGGTGGAAAAGAAAAGATTGAGAGCAAAAAGCATGGGATCGATTGTGGCTTTTATCAAAAGGAAGGGAGGAGAGAGGGGAATAGCAAAGGGTCTGAAGGAAACGCAGATGAAACTAAAGGTCTAATAAAAGACGAAAGACTGAAAGAAATTAATGTATAATGAAAGAAATTAGAAGGGAAATGGCTAAACTGAGGAAAGAAAAAGGAAGAAGTCAGAAAACAATTAAAGAAGGGGGTGCAGTCATTAGAACGAAAACTAAAGAAGTAGATAGAGAGAATATGGAGAAGGAAAGGCTGAGCAAAATAGAACAAAAAATATAAAAGAAAAAGAGGGAAGAAAGAAAATGAAACATTGTGACACAGGGTACAAGATTTAAGTGGAAGGAGCTGAAGAAATGAATAAAAGAAGTACTAAAAAGGATTAATGCTAAGGTTGCGATAGAGAAACATAAGAGAAACGTAATGGGAAAGAAGAGGATGTTATATGGAAGCTCGGGGAGAATAGAGGATGATTTGACAAGGGTAAAAAGAAAGGTTCAGTATAAGTTAAGGAAAATAGCAGGAGAGGAAAGGAAAGGAAAAAGGGAAGAAGATCGTGGCCCAAATATGGGAGAATACAGATAGATAGAGTAGAATAGGTGTGGGACAAGGAAAGGAAAGAGATAGTAAAAAATGCGTTCCTAGGAAACTAGGAGATGAAGGAACGGGATACAGAAAAATAAGAGAGTTTATGAGAAATTCGGCAGAGTGAGATGTAGTAATAATCATGGAGACGTGGTTAGATGAAAAGGCATGGAAAGAAGTAAGTAGAAGGTTACCAGGAGATCACAAATAAGAAGTTAAAAATGCAAGTAGAGAGAATACAAAATGCAAATAAATGGGAGAAGTAGTGATAATAGTAAGGAACGAATGTATAACGAAGAACGATAAGAAAGATATAGGTGGTGATTACACTGCGAGAACAGTGACGGCAGAAATTGAAAAACGTAATAGCAATATGAATAAAAAGGGAACAAAAGTAAAAAGTGTAGGAAAAGTGGATGGATCAAGGAAAGGAAAAGAACAGCTTAGAGAAAAGGTCAAAAATATCGAAATAGACGAGGCAGATCTGGACGAAGAGATAGAAAAAATTATAGAAGAAAGGAAAAGAGGACTGGAGTGCAAAAACAAAACTGTAGTTAGTAAAGAGGGCAAAAGAAGTAGATGAGATGAGGATTGTAAAGAGAGAGAACGAAGGTGGTCTGAAAGGATTTGAGAAAATGGAAAAAACAAAAGAGAAATGGACAAGAATAATGGAGAAAAAAGGAGGAGTATGCTTATTTGTGTGATCGAAAGAAAGAGGAAGAGAATGAAAGGTTTAAGGAAGAGGCGGAGAAGGCTAGAACAGAATAACATGTTTGAAAGATACTAAATAGAGAGAGAAAAAAAATAAAAAGGGAAAAACAAGATATTCAAATGGTTGAATAAGAAAGAACATTTTTTTCTGGATTTGCTAGGAAAAGAAGATGGTATAGAAACTGGTATTTATGATATGGAAAGAAAGAGTAGTGATATCAATAGAGAAGAAAGACAAAGGAGAAGATATTCAAGATTGAAGGGGTGTGACATTGATGCCTATACTATAGTATATTTAACTGTTTCGTCGGATAGGGAAGGACAAGATATTTACACTGGCATACGCAGACGATATAGTGCTGATTGCAGAGGATGAAGAAGGGATGGCGGGAATAATTACAAGATTAGAGAAATACTTTGATATAAAAAGTTGAGTTCAAATGTACAAAAGACAAAGATAATGAGGTGTAGAAAAGTAGGGAGATGAAAGTAATTATAGAGAGATGATTGATCGGAATAAAGTTAGAGAAAGTGAAAAAGTCTAAATATTTGGGATATATTTTGCAAACGAATGGAGATCATAGAGCTCATATAAAAACGTAAGAAGATATAACTAAACAGATATGGGGAATAGGGAAAAGAAGATTAAACAAAATTTGCGAAGGAGAATGTGGCTATTTAATACGCTGGTATGTCCGGTTTTAGGTTATAGACCAGAATCATATGGACAGAAAGATAGGAAAAATATTAAGAATTTATAAGAAAGGTATATAAGGTAGACACTAGGAGTAGACTGGATAAAGCCATGATATGTGGTTGGAGAAGAAGCAGAAAGAGATGAATTGAATACCAGAGCAGCAAAGAGGACATGGAAATTCAAGACAAAGCTGAGAGGGGAAAAGAGAGGGAAGTTAGCGAGAAAGTGTTTGGTGGAGGTTGAAGAGAGAAAAGGGAGAACAATAGAATTAACGATATGTGAAGTAGAAAGGAGGGAGTTCTTCAATGATGGAGATATAGAAAACGTGACGAGAGTGAAATATAAAGAATTGAAAAAAACAGAGAGGGAAAGACAATTTATATGAAGATGGGGGATGATTAAGGAATCAGAATATAATAAATGGTATAAGATGATAGAAAAGGAAGGAGTACCAAAGTATTTTTAAAAAAGGATTGGGAGAGAGAAGGTGGACCAGAATAGCAAGAATAAGATTTAGAAGCCAGTTAACGGATTTAATGATTTGGGAAAAGAAAGAGAACAGAAGGTGAAGAATCTGTGAATCTGGTAATGATTCTAGGGTAGGAATGATTAGGGGAATAATAAATTAAAGATTTGGAGGGTGCTAGAGGAGCGAATGTGAAAGAATGTGATACCGGGCACTTCACGAAGCTCTCGTAGGCAACTCCAAACAAGTCTGAATGAAAACTCTTCCAATTAAAAATCTGTCAAAGTAGTTTGGCTATCGGAGCATTTGTAAATGTGGTAATTACAAACCCATGTCGACGAATTTCTTCGAAATGTATCTAAATGGCCAAGATTTTAGCTTGAAATACGGAGGGGAACTCGCCCAGTGCAATTGTTAGCGCTGCACTAGGTTTCATCTCAAGAGATCTAGATAAAGAGCCAAGGAAGTCTTTAGAGCCTTCCATATACCAGATAAGTCCTCGCATTGTAAATAAATCACTCTTTCTCTATTTATCATACCATTCGTGACGTCATGGTAACATAACATAAAAGGGCTTTATGAATAAGTATTCTTTTAGCATCTTATCAGAGTGCGTGCGAAGTATTTCATCGCCTTAGTATTTCATCAGCCTTAGGGAAAGTCGGTATTCATCCGCCAAAGCCGTCTGCCTAATAGAAGCCTTAGGGGGTGGTAGACCTAAAATGAACTTCAATGCCGCTGTTGGGATTGTCCTCATTGATCCAGCAATTTCCAGCTAAAATACTCTTCCTCGGTTCTTAAGCTGCTTTCCGGAAAGAACCAAACTGGTTCTTGTCACCCAAATCAATCAGACGTGAATTATAATCAATCTAATGATCACAATAAATGTGTAATTTCTAAATTTCCCTGGGAGTTGAGCCCCTAGCTTTTTCTAATAGCGCCTCTGCAATCCTAAAATGTTGCATCAACATTTCTTAGAACCAAATCAGCATGGAAATTTCAGGTTAGATTATGGTCAAAGATGACTTCAATATAATTAGCTGATGTAAAGAAGTCGATCCTTTTACCATGGGATTTATAGTTTACGATGTCTGGAAGCCTCTTGCGTTTCGTGAAAACAATCAATTCTATTTTATCTGGGGTAACGGGTGAGTTCATGAGTTCAACTAAGGTTCTCTCATGTTTTGCTATTACTAGCAGAACTAGGTCATCTCCGTATGCTTGTGTATAAAAGCTGAGTCATTTAACCTAAGAATCAAGTGAATAATGACAAGTGCCCACAGGGTACAAACATGGAACAGGGTTGCAATCATGGAACGAATACTGGACAATCCTGCCGCCTAGCATAGAACACATCCACCTATAGACAGTAGCACCTAAACCATGTTTACCTGCAGAATCAAATATAGAATCCGTAGTAGTTTTTCTGAAAGTAGCCTTTATGCCTAGAAAAGCTGCTATCTCTGCATCCCCTGTCCGACCTGATTTCATAATGATGAAGATGAATGCATGAAGTGTTTCCTGGTGGATATGCTTTTCTGTGAGGCAGCCTGATAGCTATAAAAGTATTTCTCCAGTGGGATTGCCTCCTTCATATGAAAATAGACTAACTTTTCTAATGCTTTCGACTTGAAAGAAGTTAGGCTAATTAATCTAAACGATTTGGCCTGATAGTAGGTGTCCCTCCCCGGATTTGATATAAAAATCACTTGACTTACTTTCCTGTCATGAGTCTATGTACCATATCTGTGCGCACCCCAATAACGTTGCACGTTGGTTCTGACAGACACTTCAAACCTTCTTAAATCAACGCCAGGAATACAACGTCTTTCCCAGCGGCTTTGAATGGACCGAAGCGCATTACAGCCCCTCCCCTAAACACGCATCCGGGTTTGGAACCAGGAAAGTGTAACTGTATGAGGTTTAAGAGAATTTGGCTAGCTATTTCTGCCGTGTCAACTCTTGGAAAAAATGACCTTAGTTGTCGTATATGGTTTTTTCTTAAGGTTCTTTAGGCTTTCGCAGTGGCAAGTACATTTCGAATGCTCTGGCCATGCCCCTTGCATTAGCTCCCTCCAACTCATTCTTTTTTTTATTATACCTTTCTACGCTAAACGTCAGTCGTTTCTGAGGTTTCTATACCAAATCGTATCAGACTTGTTAACTATTAATAAAAAGCATATATGCCTGTGATCTGATGGGCATGTCTCAGGTGATTCGTCAGTTTCTAAATACTTTGCTAATGGATATAGAGTTTGAAAGTATTTTTACCTGGATCCTTTCGAATCGCAGATGTCTTTTATATTTAACTTTCTTGGTGCTTTTGACCAGTGAAAGGTTTTTTCCGGATTAACCCAGAACACTGAGTTGTAGCACCAGTACTCCAGGATGTCCAGTGCCGACCTTGTAAGGACCATCTAACTGAAAATGTAACTTTGGATGAAAGTTGTAAGTTTTGGTTGAGAACACCATTCAAAAAATTCATTCAAGTAAAGCCCATACAATTTGGCCTGAAATTCTTGGGGACTTCGCACTGCAAATAGTTTCGTATTGTGTCTTGACTTATATTTTGGAAAACTTAAATTTTATTTCACATTTTATATATTTACAAATTTGAATGTCATTATGCCATTATTGATAGTTTTCACTGCTTTTTGACGACTCGATGTTCTTTTTGGTTTAAACTTCATTTATAAATTCAAATATTTGGTTTAAAGTTTATGTAAACTCTTAAAAAATTTGTTTATTTTGGTAGAAAACTCATCTCATTGGTTGAAGATCTTTTTACATTACAAATTTTGTTTCTTTTCTTATTTAGAATTTTTAAAAATGAAAATGTACTTCTTCTATTTTTTGTCGAGAATTTATATTTTTTCGACAAAATATTTAATTTTCTTGGTTAGAAATTACACTATTTTTCTTTAAAGTTTTCTTTGATTTTATTGAAAAATACGTTTATTTTTACTGAAAATTTAATTATTCTATTTCTAGTTGAAAATGCATCTGTCTTAGGTGAAAATTTAACTCCCTATTCATTGAAAATATATCTTTTTTGGTAAAAGAGTACTTTCATTAGTTCAAACTTTATCTTTTTCATGAGAAATTCATTTCTGTATTTGAAAATTTAACGCTTTTGTTGAAAATTCGTTTTTTTGGTGAAAAATTTATTTTGCTAACAGAAAATTCAAGTACTTTAATTTTGGTAGAAAATTCAACTATTCTTTTTTTTTTGTTAGTAGTTACTTTCTTTGGTTGAAATGAATATTTCGTTAAAATTTCGTTTCTTTTTATAGAAAATTCATCTTTTAGGTTGAAAATTTATCACTTCAAAAATTAATTTCCTTGTCTAAAAATCCGCTTCTTTTTAGTTAAAAGTTAGTTTTTTTCAAACTGAAAATGTAAATATTCCATTTCTTCTAAATTAATCATTTTAGTTAAAGATTAATTAATTTTGCTAACAACTCATTTTTTTGTTTGTTTAAAAATTACTTTTCTAACCGCAAATTAAACTACTCTAGATTTGATTTGGAGAATTTATCTTTTTTATTTTAATATTTATATATTTCATTAAAACTATCTTTTTTCATAAAAATCTCAGCTTTTAAGTTTAAAATTGAATTATCTCATTAAGAATTCATTTTTTGGTTGAAAATTGATTTTTATAACTGCAAATGTAATTCTTTTATATTTTGTTAAAAGACATTATTGTTTATGCAAGACAATTGATTTGGTTGAAAATTCGTTTTTTTTTTACGAACAATTACTTTAATATTATTGTAACTATTCTAATTATGGTTGAAATTTAACAAACTTTTTGGTGAAAAAATTTATATTTAAGATTTATGATTTTTTTTGAAAATGCATTTCTTAAGTTTAAAATTTATCTTTTTGATTTTAAAAATCAAATAAAAATTTCTTTATGGACATAATTTTGTTTGTATTATTATAACTTTTTCTAGGTGTATGTTTTTATTTACAGCTAAAAAGAATTTAGAAATTGGGATGTTGCAGCAACCCTGAAAAAGATACTATTCAATGCTAATAATATTAGAAATTGCTTTAACCACTGTTACAATTTAAATTAAACGCCCTTTACAATTTCATTTGATACATTTCCCCGCGAAATTCAAATAATGTAGGTCTTATTTATAAAGATAGAAAATAAGATTTTTCAAATACGAATTCAAGATTCTTACAATGCTCATTAAATTTTCAAAGCACATAAATATCAAGCATGTTCTCGATCATATTCTCATGCCCGCGAGGATTTCTCTGCGCACTTTAAGTCTTTAGAATAAAACGAAGCACAACACTCGTCTGATTTCATCAAGCATAAATATAAGATAAGAATATATTATATAACAATAATTATTATGTGATAATATAAGAAGATAATATAAGTAGAGCCATGATGCTTCTGCGGTGATGATATAATAATAATCTAAATTTAGCATCACATACGCGGAGAGAATTTTCATAGAGCCGTTGACCCAACACGTACAATTTTCGCGCCAATCAAACAGTGAATAGTGCAACTTCTGTCTGGTAGAACGGCCCTCCTGATTCGGGAGAGCCATTACCCCCAAGAAGCCGAACCGTTTGATCAACAGTATAGTCGAGCCCATGATCCAGCAAAGCATGGTCCTGTCAGGCGCTAGTAAAAAAAAGTCAACCAATCAGATTCGGCACTCTAGGGAACCCGATCTTCCTGACATCTTGGATCGAGTGCGGCAGTTGGCTTGCCCTTTCATTCGCGCCAATGCAGTTAGTATGGTGGGGGGTGTCGGTTCACTCCAAGTCACTCCAACTCGAACGTATTTGAGCATCGAATTGACGGGACCATGGTTTGTTGGATCATGAGTCGAGCGCATGTGTACACGCGGCGCTTGCGGCACAGTTTCGCGCTTGCGCACATTATAAATATATAGCACACACATTTTAAAACGGCTGATCTGCGTAAGTTTGGGGTAACAAGTGCCCCGAATCTTGAGCGTACGCCACAACAAACCGAAGTGCAGCAACTCTCTCACAACTAGCTCGACGGTTTTACATACATTCTCTCCGTGTAGTAGTAGAGGCGAAGTTTGTCTTAAAGCTTCTTTTTCATACTTAGTGAGTGCGGCGTGAACACTTTGGCCTTACGTACGTACGGGGCCATGTAGGTAATACCTTTAAACTGTGAAAGCAGATTATCAAAAGCGGTTCCTGACTTAACATACAGAGCATCTTGGCCCGATAATACTACTTCAAGTGTAGCCTTATAGTCTTCAAACACATCAACAGAACAGAATTGACACAGCTGATATTGCACGATTACTCCAAGAAGTTTAGTTTTACTCTTATTCGTTAGTACAAAATAGACGCTGCCTTGTGGCATGTCGTAAACCCTATATCCATTTATTTTGTCCATACACACGTAATGTGTGATGTCAAAAAGTTGCATTTCTGGAAGTGTCAGGAGCATTTTCGACGCATCCGTATTTGGTACTGTAAAAAGAAAGTATATAATGTTCATCACAAAAAATCAACCATTTTAGACCGAGATTTTCAAAAAAAAGTATAAAGGTGCCTCTAATATATTTTTTCAAATTAACGAGTCTGCAAATATCCAATTAGAAATCCATATAGATTTGTATTTGTGTTGGGTAGGAATTTTGCATGTTCCTAAAGTCCTTGTGACAAAGGTATCACACAGTATGGGATGAGTGACTATTTAGACGATTTATTGAATTTTATATTAGCGTTTTAAAATATCTTCTTATGTTATAATATGATTAATTATTATGTGAAAATTAAGTTCAAAAGAATCGCGCTAATATTATATACGAATTTTTTCTAATATCCAGGTTTAATAGTGGTGTAACAGGAAATTTTGACTAGTTGTTTGTTAATAACCAGAAAAAATTAAAGTTTTAAATTTTATGGCTCGAGAAACAAAACTTCTGAGATTTGCATGATTTTTCGAATCTGCTGTTCAGTGTTCAATTCTAAACCTTCCAGATTTAAGAAATTTCCAAAGTAAATAAAAAAATTACAAAACTTTTAATTGCAAAGGTACATAATTGGAAGCTTTTTTGGGTTAGCTTAATTTTAAAGAATTACCAATCAAAAATCTTAAATATTCATCATTTTTAATTTTGGAGATAAGATATTTAAAACTCCTAAATTTTTAAGACTTTTTTAACACAAAAATTCTTATATTTGGGTTATTTTGGATATAAATACTCAAGTTTTTGATTCTAAATCTGCCAAGTTGGTAGCACTTCAAATATAATTAATCAAAATTTTATACTTTTTGTAAATACAGAATTGGAAATCATTTAATTTTTGACATTTGCACTTTAAATAGGTGCTAAAAACAATTTCTAGTCTTTCAAAAACTAACTTTTATCATTACTAACAACGAGCGGACGAGCATAGTCTGAAGTTGCGCACAGAACGTAGCCTCGGCTCCCTCATTGTGGAGAACCGTTGCATGGAAGAAATTGGGGAGAGAGCCGCGCCAAAATTTGAATGTCTGTGGCTGTGATAAGCAGACAGAACAGACTAGAATGAAAATAAAATAAAGTGATAAATGATACGTTGTCATCAATGCAAATACAGGGTGGCCGCTGGATTGGGAAATCGGGAAATGACAGTGCATTTATTTTTGGACCGAAGATATTAAATTCATTAAATTAAATTTAATTAAATTCACATATTAAAAGAAAAGGAATCTGTCTAGTTTTGAATTAAACCATCTTTAAATTAATATCTAAATTGTTATAGTTTTTAATTATGGTATAATTCAGTTTCGAATGCGTAATTCTAAAATCTTCCATTTAAAAAATGTTCTATTTCAATTTTTGAGCGTACATTTTTATTTAAAGAATTTTAAAATACTTTTGGAGACTTAAAAAATTAGAAATATTTGAAATAGATTGTTTAGGATTTACAAAAAATTTTACTCGTTAAAATTTGAATATCAAATAATTAATAATATTTAAATTAAACTGTAATTTCAGTATTAAAAAGTACACAATAGTTGATTTCACAAGATAATGCGAAATCAGTTCATAATTTTAGAAATTTCAGATTTAAACTTTAAAAATAAAACTTTTTAAATTTGAAAGTCTTATTAGTTTGAAAAATGTAAAGACCCGATTGAAACTTTATAAATTATTTTTAATTTTGAAATAATTTAAAATAATATATTCGTAATTAAAGGCTTTAATTAAGTTTCAAATATTGTTTCAGTTTGAAATATTCAATTTTTAAACCAGTTTGAGATTTCTCAATTAAGAAAAATAAAAATAATTTAACATTTATAAATATCTGATTGTTCATTTAAAATCCGTAATTACAAATAAAATACACAAAACTAAACTTTCAACGCTCCAATGTTAATTACTCTATTTCAAAAAATTTAATTTGTTATTCAAATTTTTGAATTGTTATGAATAAATAACCATTTAACACCTACTATTCTTAGAAAAAATTTGCGTAAGTTCAAGAAATATTCAGAAGTTTTGAAAAAATGCAAACCTAATTAAATATCTGAAATGATTTCAAATAATTTCGAAGATTTTTAATAATTTTAAAGGGCTTTCAAAGAAGAATATACATTTCCTTAAGATTCATAGGAAAATTGAAAATGATTTTTTATTTTGAAAAATTAATTTCAGAGAATGGTTAAAAAGATTTAGAAAGATTTAAGAAACTATGAAAAATGAATGTGGAAAATTTTAAGCAAATTTTTTTTGTTTGGCATAATCTTTTAAAACAATTTAGGAAAGATATGAAT
Organism: Belonocnema kinseyi; assembly: GCF_010883055.1. Classification (NCBI taxonomy): domain Eukaryota; kingdom Metazoa; phylum Arthropoda; class Insecta; order Hymenoptera; family Cynipidae; genus Belonocnema; species Belonocnema kinseyi. The sequence continues at coordinate 25,186,011 of NC_046657.1, read as the reverse complement.
CATTCAAAATGAAATTTAGGATTTCTTAAAAAGTTTCATGAATAATTAAAAAATTGAAAAACGTAAAACAACATTCAAATTTTTCAAGATCTTAAAATAAACTTTTAAAGTGTTTTAGGATTTTTAAAGTATTTGAAATAAAAATAATTTAAATTTAAATTTAAGTAGTGTTCCGTTTATGAAAAAATGTAATTGTTCAACTTCTAATGTGTCTTGCTCAAAATTTCCTGAAATAGTATAATTTTTTAATTTTTTAAATTCATTGATTGATTCTTTGATTTAGAGGATTGAAAATAATAACGTCGATTTATATTTTTAGGCCTGAATACATGTTTAAAATTCCCGGTGAATAAATAAACAAATTAATTAAAACGGCAACCCTAAAAGATAATAAAACGGTACCGTAAAAACATTTCAATTAAATATCAGATAACAATGTTTTATCATTCAATGTCGAAATTCAATTTATTTAGTGTTCAATCATTTAAGAACTTCTAAATATCTTTCAAAATGATTCGTATTCTTCCTGAATCTTTTTAAAAAATTTTTAGGAAATGTATTTTATTCTTTCGAAGTCCTTTATAATTCTTAAAAATCTTAGAAATTATTTGAAATCATGTCCGATATTTATTTAATTTATAATTTCTGTCAAAACTTCTAAACATTTCTTGAACTTACTTGAATTTCTTCTATGAACATTAGGTGTTAAATGCTTGTTTATATAAAACAATTCAACAATTTGATTAACAAATAAAATTATTTTAAACAGTGTAATTAAAATTGTAACGTTCAAAGTTTAGTTTAATTTTTATTTTTATTAATTAGAAAATTTCAATTTTACTGATTTAAAAATAGAATATTTTAAACTGAAAGAATATTTGAAATTTAATTAAAGACTTTAGTTACGAAAATATATTATTTTAAAGTTTAAATCTGGAAATTATAAAAATATGAACAATTCTGAATCGTCTTGTAAATCAATTGTTCTATACTTTTTAATAATTAAATTACAGTTCAGTTTAAAAATAATTAATTAATTTATATTTAAATTTTATCAACTGAAGATGTTTTTTTTTACCCTAAACCATCTAATTCAAACATTTCTATTTTTCAATTTTTTTAGTCTTAAAAACTGCATTTTAAAATTCTTTAAATAAAAATGTAGGCTTAAAAATTAAAATAGAATATTTTCAAAGTAAAAGATTTTTGAATTACGCATTCTGAACTGAATGATATTATAATCGAAAAATAAAACAAATTAGCTAATTACTTAAAACACAGTTGAAATCAAAGCTGGACAGATTCATTTTCAAAAAATTTGTAAAATTCCTGGTAAAAAAATAAATGCACTGTCATTTTCCGATTTTCAGATCTAGCGGCCACCCTGTATTTACACTGATGACGACGTATCAATTCTCGCTCTATTTTCTTCTCATTCTGCGCAGTGCTCTCTACTCATCACAGCCACAGACATTCAAATTTTCGCGCGGCTCTCCCACCACTTCCCCCCATGCAACGGTTCGACGCAACGAGGGAGTCAAGGTCACGCTTCGTGCGCAACTTCAGACTACGCTCGTCCGCTCTCTGATTATCAAAATAAGGACTTTGATACAATTACATGTCAAACTTATGGTCAACTTTTTTTTTCTTTTCTTTCTTGCTTTCTTTCTTTTGTTATTTTAAATCTGAATGTATTTTTTTTAATTCGTTGTTCATGGTTAAAAATTTCTCTCTTCTATTGTTTTAAAATAACGCTTCTTAATAAAAAATGCAGTTTATAAATAAAATGCAACTATTTATTGAAAAATCGTTGTATTTTTATAAATATTTGATAAATATTAGAAAATTTGTTTAATTTAAAAATATTTCTATTTACTTTCACACACCGAAAATTCTTAATATCATTCTAACTGTCCTAAATCTTTCTTAAGAATTGGAAAAATCTTAGAAAGTTAAACAAGCAATTTCTGAACAAGAATTCCTTTCAAATCTTTATATAATTCTATTATATATTCTTTCATTTAAACCTTTCAAAATTTTCAGAAAGTTTTTTAATTTGTTGATCGAAAACCTGATTCTAAAAGATTCAACGATATTACAATTTTTCTAATTACGCACATTAAAAAAAATTGCAGAAAAAATTCGTGAGAATTAAAAACATAGCTTTGAAATTTAAAAAAATAATTTTAATTTTAAGAACATTTAAGAACTAAATCAGAAGAAAATGTATATTCTTCAAGATTTTGAAATAAAATTTTGGATTTTTTTCAGCAATTATGAAAGGTTTCAAGAAAATATAATAGTTTTCTTAAGATTCTTGGAAAAGTTTTAAATGCTGTTTTTATTTAAATAAATGTTATTTAAAGAAAATTTGAAATTATTAAAAAAAATTTTAAACATTGAAAAAAATGAGAAAAATCAATTATTTTAGTACATCTCTGTTGAAAAGTGATGGAAAATTAAAATTGATTATTGAAAATTATTAGTTTTTTGCTGCTTTAAATTAAACTTATTTTTTAAAATTATTATTTTTTCTATAAAATAAATCTTTTTGTTTGAAAAATTGTCTTCTGTATTAAAAATCAAAATAGTTACTTTTTTCTGAAAATTAATCGCTCAGGTTGAAACTTGATCTTTTTATTTGAAAAATTGGAAAATCTCTTTAAAATTATTTTTTTTTAAAATAAAAAATTGACCATTCTTACAAATATGCAACGATTCATCTCTAAATTTCCATAAATATTTTTAAATGTTTTTAAATTTTCTCTACAAATTTATTAAAAAAGAAAAGCAAAATCCTGTTGAATTTTCTGATTGATTTTAAGAATATTATGTTAAAACCATTCGAAATTCTCAAAAAGTTTCTGAATGTGAACTTTGTTTAAATTGCACAAATGTATTCAAGCAAAGTTTAGTGAAAAGGCAAATTTTAAATGAGTATTTTATTTATTATTTGTTTTATAAAAAACCTGAAAATTTAAAAATGAAGTTCAAAAGCTATTAATAAGAATCTGACTGATTATTTTAGTATATCGCGGGAAAAACATTGAGAAATTAAATAAAAATTATCGAAAACCAATTTTTTTTTAAGTTCACCTGGTTTTTGATAATAATTTCAAATTATACTAATATAATAGAATAATCTTAATGATTATCATCTTTTTTAATAATAAATTTAACTACTTGATTGAAATAAAATTTTTTGTTGTTGTTTTTAGTTAAAAAAAATAATTTTATAGGTTAAAAATTCATCTTTTTGAATGAAGATTGTACTTTTTTTGAAAATACTTGGCTTATTGGTTGAAAACTTATCTATTCTCCCAACTTATTTTGGATTTTTGTCTCGGAATTTTGATTTTTTCTCTTCAATTTTTTAGTATTTGATTATGCATTTTTTCGTAGTGTAAAATTTCAGTTCATTAACAAAGTTAATTATTGGTTTGATAATATAAATATATTTTTTTCTTCAAATTTTTGGTGTTATTCTAGAAAATTAATCTTAAGGTGAAAAATTTACCTTTTTGATGGAAAATTGAACTATTCTATTATTATTTTTATTGTAGAAATATTAATTCAAATAGTTTTTAATGCTTGTTTCAAATAAAATTATTCTGCAAAATAATTCTGCATAATGAAAAAATTGTCTTAACATTTTTCAGATTTTTCTTTGACAATTTTAGAAATCAACAGGAATAAAATTTTTGAACGAATCTTAAAGTCTTCCATACTCTTTTTTCACACATTTTAAAAGCTTTCAAACTTAAAATTATTGTTTTAAACTTAAACCTAAACCATTATAATTATTTCCCACAAAGCATTTGAAAAAAGTAAATCTTGAAATCTTTCAAAACTATTAAAAAAGCTTCTTATTCTTTTTTCGAAATATGGAAAATTATTTATCATAATTTAATTTTTTTATCTCTTTGAAAATGTGAAAAAGATAAAAAATTATAGTATCATAACCAAGTTTAAAGAACATAATTATTTCCTAATATTAAACAATCATTCAAAATGTAAATGTTCCCTTCCACCAATAATGTTCATAAACATTAATAATAAAATAAAATAATAAATAACAATTATTTTTTTAGAAGTTTTTTAGAAGTGAATTACCAAAGATCTAAATTGGAGTCTATAAAAAGGCTTTTATGTTTATTATATTCTGACGTATTTTTATTCACATTTTTAAACAAAGTGTAGCTATATTTTATTAAAGGCATGTCCATTTTTTGTATTTTTCAAAGATTGAAGTAGGTCGTTGCAAAATTGATCGTAACTTTTATAGAACTTGAAGTTACTTCTTCAAGTAACCTAACTGTAACGAGAAAATTTTGTATGTGAAAACGTAACTGTGAGAGGTAAATCACCAAAAAAAACTCAGTAGGCACAAAGTTTGGCGACGTCTTTACGACATCGTTACGACATCTTTACGACAACTTTACGACATCGTATGTCCATGTCGTTAAGGTGTCTTTACGACATCTTAAAAACGTCGTATGATTTGACGATGTCTTTACGATATCGCAAAGACACCGAAACGACAGGGACATAGGATGTCGTAAAGATGTTGTAAAAATGTCGTAACGATGTCGTAAAGACGTCGCCAAATTTTGTGCCCACTGGGAAAACACTTACCAAAGAAATGTTTTGGAAAAAAGCCTAAAGCAGGATCCCCTGCTTGAGAATGTCCTGAGGAAGAGCTCGCTCCTGATTTCTTAGGTGAGCCACTGCCCGGACCTAATTCTGTAATAATAGAAATTAATGCATTTCGAATACCTATAATGAGGAAATTTATACCACATAGTTCTTATGGTATTATCTCCCAGTAGGCACAAAGTTTGGCGACGTCTTTACGACAATGTTACGACATCTTTACGACGACTTTACGACATCATATGTCCATGTCGTTAAGGTGTCTTTACGATGTCGTAAATAAGTCGTATGATCGGACGATGTCTTTACGATATCGCAAAGATATCGAAACGACATGGACATATGATGTCGTAAATATGTCGTAAAGATGTCGTAACGATGTCGTAACGATGTCGTAAAGACGTCGCTAAATTTTGTGCCCACCGAGCTTCAACCCAAGCCAATAAAATTTCAAAAATCTTCATGCTATTAGGACGACTCGCGTTTCCGCTAGGTCCAAAATACGTCTACAAGATCTATGGTTTAATGTAATATTCAAACCGCTTAATCTGAAGGAAATTTTACTCGCGGGGACAATGCGATTTTTGTTGAAAAATGTTCTTTCTCTCTTCATTGAAAATCAAGGTTACTTTTGTTGGCGAAAAAAAAGTTAGTTAACGACAAAAAGGAGAATGTTTCATTAAATATTTTTTCAAAAAATGTTAAATTTCAAAATTGAACAATTTTTTGTTCAATTCTAAGTCGTTCTTAATTCAAATATCAAATGTTAACTTTCTTATCCACTGTTTAATAGGGTTTTAATACCTCTTGTGTTCAGAAATATTTCCATAGGTTTTGATCAAAAATACAATCTTTTTTGTTAAAGTTATTACCCATACAAAATAAAATCTTATATTCTCTTAAAATTAGTTTTTTAAAATGAAAAAATCATTTCCAGTTTTCCTAGGAAATTTCTTTTATTCTTCTGAAAATTTTACAAATTCTTGAAAAGTTTCTAAATTTTTTTTTTGTAACTTTTACAAAATATATATTTGGATTAATTTCGCATTTTTCGAAAACTTCTAAAAATCTTGTCAACTTTCTCAAATTTTGTCTAAGAATTATAAGTGTTTACTTATTATTTATAGATCAAAATGCAACAATTTAAATTAAATATTAAAATTTTGTAAACAGAAAGATTAAAATTGTAGCATTCAAAATTCACTTTTTCCGTTTAGTTTTGAATATTTGATTTATAATTACTGACTTTAAATAAACAGTCCTGTCTGGAAGTCCAAAGAATCTGTGTGCGAAACTTAGTACCAACTGTGAAAAACTATAGATTTTTAGAAGCATCACACGCTTTAAGCCTACTCGATTTAATATATTTTAAAAAAGTACCCCCCCCCCCGTCAATCCGCCATTTTTGAATAATCTTACGACCTGTCCGAGAGCCCAAAGAATATGTCTGAAAAATCTGATGCTGATTGCCTTTCTAGAAGTCTAAAGAATATGTGTGCCAAATTTGGTGGCATCATAAGCTCTAGAATTTTGGGACTTTCTTGTGCTCTACAAAACTGCAAAAGTTAATTAAGAAAAAAACTATATCTCCTAAAAACTACCCGTGAAATTAAATATGCACTTAATCTGAATGTAAGCAAATCAGAATTTCCAATATTTTTTGGCTCTGGTGCACAAATGCCGATTTTTGAGTTTTCGATTTTTCTCAAAAAAGTACTTTTTGGGTGGAGGTGCTGGCGACCAGCTTCGTCCACTTCGTAGAAGTTCAGTTGCCCTAAACTAAAAAATCTATCACGATTTTAAATAGAAATAATTAAGACAACGACTTCTTGCAACATTTTTTTGATATTTTTATCCCCACAGTAACATTCAACAACACTTGAGAACTACCCCTATAACATTTACCTGATAAAGTCTAACACTCCATCGACTAAAACCTCGGTGCCAATCAGAAAATAAAAATAACTACTATAAACAACTTTCAAACACTTTCTTGAATAAATATATATTTACAGTAATATTTTAACACTCCTAGAAACTACCACTATCAAACGTAATGGCCCCACTTTCAGCTGTCTTCGAATAAAACCGCCAAAACATTTAAGGAACCAACTTTCAGTTAACTTCAACTAACACAAACCCAAAAAATTTTAATAAAAAATAATTATCACACACGACATGTTAAAAAGGCCTATAAGGCCTATAAAGGCCTCCAGTTGATGTCAACACTCACAATAATATTTTGCAACCCCTATCTGGTGTGGACTACTACTGTGAGGGTAGATCTATCTATTAAAGACAAGAAAAGTTGCTTGTGGTAATTATTCTTAATTTAAAATATTTTTCAACGTTTTGATTGATTGAAGATGAGAGGGTAGTTTCTAGGGGTTGTTCAAGTTTACGGTTGGGACAGATATGTGAACTACATTCGTAAAAAGTTATCTTAGGTTAGGTTTCATTAAATGCGATTGTGATAATTTCTGTGGGTTGTGGAATATTTGTGTGAGGGGAGATATATCTACTAGAGACTTAAAAAGTTGCGCGTTGGAAAGTTGTTTAGGGTATTTACGTTTAATTGGCAGTTGTTTTGAAGATTTTAGTTTATGGGGTGGGGCATGGGTATTTAAATGTGATAGAGGTAGTTCTCAAGTGCTGTTTAAACCCAGTGGGCATAAAATTTGGCGACGTCTTTACGACATCGTTACGACATCTTTACGACAACTTTCCGATATCCTATGTCCATGTCGTTTCAGCGTCTTTGCGACATCGTAAAGACATCATCAGATCATACGACTTATTTATGATATCGCAAAGACATCATCAGAGCATACGACTTATTTATGATATCGTAAAGACGTCTTAATGACATAGACATAGGATGTCGTAAAGTTGTCGTAAATATGTCGTAACGATGTCATAAAGAAGTCGCCAAACTTTATGCCTACTGGGAAGTTACTGTTGAAAAGAGGATTAAAAAAATTTTGAAAAAGTCTTTGCGGAATTATTTTTTATTAAAATCATTATGGATTTTTTAGTTGAATGCAGCTAAGCAGTGTTTGGTTAAATGCATCGAGAGTGTTCTTTATTTGGGGTTTCTATTATTATTGTGGGGTAATGAGTATAGTTTAGAATTATTGGTGGGTAAAAAGTATGACTCTTCTACATTTTGACAAGTTTTTCCAGAGTGTTGTGAACCCTGCAAAGCCATTAAGTTTAGATTTATATTTTATTTTTTTAAATTTCTATATCTTTAGTCAGGGGAGCTGTTAGTGTTAAGGGTGGTTTTTCGACTATATAATTTGCTATTTTTATTGAGCCCACGTATAGGTTAGGCCTATATTGTATGTTTCTGATTTGCTTACACTCAATTTAAGTGCATATTTTCATTAAGGCTACTTTTCCGAAGATAGTTGTTGTTTTTTGAAATATAATGTTTGCAGTTTTAAAGTGACCAAAAAAAGCCTACAGTTCTAGCGTCATTGATTTTTTCTCAAATGTAATGTACGGGAGGTGCTGGCGGCTAGCACCTCCACCAAAATGTCCGGTTTTGGGGAAAAATAAGAGAGTCTGAAAATTGGGATTAGAATTGATCGCAAAATCATTAAAATTTGATTTATATTTTGTTTTGGTTGTGTAATATCTATATTTCCAGTCATAAGTAGCTGTTAGTGTTATGGGTAATTTTCTGACTATGTAATTTGTTATTTTTAATAAGCTAAAAACTACTTCAGACATATAGTATATGTTTGTGATTTTCTCTGATTTAGTTTAAGTGCATAAATTATTTTAAGGCTTGTTTTACAGAGATAGTTGTTGTTTTTTGGAAAATTATTCTTTGTATTTTTAAAAAGCCTAAAAAGCCCAAAATTCTCGTACTGTTCATTTTTTCAATTTTTCAAATTTTATTTATTGGACGTGCTGATTACCAGCACCTCCAACAAAAAGTCCGGTTTTCCGAGAAAAAGAACAAGGCCCAAGAATCGGGATTCGTGCCAAATAGAAGCTAAAAAAACCTAAAACCTAAAAACCCGAAATTCTGGTACGGTTGATTTTTTCAATTCTTTTAATCTCCTGTTGTGGAGGTGCTGGTGACCAGGACATTCACCCGAAAGATGGTTTTTTGAAAAAAATAAGAGGCCCAAAAATCCACATCGTTGTAAAAAAAGGCTTCTCAAACAAATTATCGTTTTTGCATTCAGAAAAATAGTTCCCAGTGGGCACCAAATTTGGCGACGTCTTTACGACATCGTTACGACATCTTTACGACATATTTACGATATCCTATGTCCATGTCATTTTGGGTTCTGTGCGACATCGTAAAGACATCGTCAGAACGACATGGACATATGATGTCGTAAAGTTGTCGTAAAGATGCCGTTACGCTGTCGTAAAGACGTCGCTAAACTTTGTACTCACTGGGTTGATTGAATTAACAATTTTAAACAGAAACTTAAAGATAGAAACCCTAAAAATCCGTTTATCCGTCCACAAGAAAATTGTTGATTTTACCACAACATTAGATTTTCGTTGTTACAAACTTTTACAAAAAAATGTAGCTTGTTACCAATATAATAGAAAATCTTCTTGATCATGAAGGGTAATAAAAACATTAATTATACAATAAAAAAAAGGAACTTTCGATTAACGAACGTAAAACGACTTAAATTAATAATTAATATTTAATTAATAATAATTAAAAATAATTATCATTACTATTTTAGTATATTATAACAAGGCTTGCAGGTTTTATGGAGATGACTTTGAAAATTTTTTAATAACTCTGGAGATAAACATAGAAATGATTACTTATTTGGGGTTTTCCTTGTTTTGACTATGGAAATCTAATTTGTGGCAATATTTATTATGATTTTCGTAATGAGTGCGTCAATATACATAATCTTGAGTAAAGTAAAATAAATAATCCTTGTCTTCCTGTTTTTAAAATTTCCAGCAAAATTGTGTCGTCATTGTTTAAATAAGATCGAGAATGTGTCACATTGACGCTCTTCTATTTAGCTTTTCGGTTTGCCACATCGCTTTTACAAACTTGTTCTGCTTACAATATAGATTGAAAAACAAATTTTTTTTTAGTAGAGGAGAAAATTTTTTGGTTATAAAATATAATTTTCTTATTTCAATTTAAAACAACGATGAGCTGTGAGATTAAAAAAAATGTTCTCACACCTAAATAAGATCTATAATTACTTGAGATTTTGTGATATCTTGTTTTCAAGTCATTACAAACAATGGAATGGTTAAATATTGAGTTCAGAAAATTTATTTTCCAGCTAAAACTAACAAAATAAAAACAGTTTAATTTTCAACTAAAGTGACGAATTTTAAACTAAAATGGAATAATCAATTGTGTAGAAAAAAAAATGAATTTTTAAGTATAAAGAACAATTTTCAACAAAAATGGCAAATTTTTCATATAGGGCATATTAAATTCTTATTATTTTTGTTAAAAATCTAACGCTTAACCGAAAAAATAGATTTTGATAAATGGATACAAATTTTTTTAATGTGAGCGTTAACTATCTAGTTAAAAAAAATTATTTTCTACAAAATAGTTGCATCTTTAATGGAAGACGAATTTTCAGTTATAATGATAAATTTTTAACTAAAAAAAGTCCTGAAAAACAGTTTCGCTTTCAACGAAGTCGTTAAACTTTTAACTTGAGAATTATGAATTTGCAGCGAACAATTTAACCAAATTTGTTATTGTAATTCATAACTATTTTTGCTTTAAAATACTACTTCTACTATAGAGACACTTAAAGTACTTTTACTATCGAAAACTTTGCAAAGAAACTTAAAAATTTTAAGAATTTGGACTTTGAGCAGCAATTCTTTGACATTCCTTCCCCCTAAATGTGAATTCTAAGTCTCACACAGGACGAAAAATGGCAACAGGTTTTTCTTATGATGGAAAATAATAATAATTTAATAATTAATTATAATTCACTTAGAGTGAACTGAGATAATATAAAAAATCTAAAATCAATTAACCCATTATAAGTAAATGAATCCTAAACCTAATAAACACACTCATGTGCCCTTAGGCTGTAGGTAAAGTAGAAATCACTTTTTTAATCTACTTGAATTATTAAAATAATGAGAATTTGAATTTTTCTGCAATCAGAAGTAAATTTAAGGTTTTTAAATTAAATTTTTTATCATTTTTCTATCCTGCCGGGTTCTTCAGTCAAGTCGCCATCATTAAAATAAATTTGGTGACAATGAAATTAATTCGGACTAGTGCATTAAGAATGCATACTACGTACAATATATTTAAAAGTTGCCTATCCTTGAAGTGATTCATAAAATCGGCAAAAATTCCTCTGTTATTAATTGCTGTAAATGTTGACGGAAGTCTCTAAACTTACTTTAAAAAATAATAATTAAAGTTCAAATTGTTTATTCAACAGTAGTTATTAACGAATTTATTTATTTATTTTTTATTTAGCGAAAAGTTAGAATTCTTATTTAATCCTAATAACCAAGGCGTGATTTTCTTTTTCGAAGAATTCTATATATTTCTTTCTGAGTGGAGTTTATTAAAAAATATTGATTTAGAAATTATACAGCTATGTCTTGTTATTATAAGCAATAATAGTTCAAATTTCAATTACAATTTTCAAATAGAATTATAAAAAATCCTTCAAAGAATAAACTTTGATTTTAATGTAAATGGTTTCGAATTTTATATATAAAATTTTTTAAATTATACTCACCAACAAAATCAGTTATAAGTGCAAAGATGAAGAAAAGAACAACAGCCTCTGTCCACATTTTCTTGAAATAAATCAAACTCAATCATGCAGAAATTCGAAAACATTAATAGTCAACAAAACTGATCTAGAATGATAAACAGTCAGCATTTTTCCTCATATATATACTTTTTGATATCTTGGCTGTCTTAATATTTAGTGCACCTAAACCTTGATATACCTCAGGGTTCGGCTATGGCGTCAAGTAGCTATGGCAATAAATAAAGAATCAAGCACTGTTCACCTGAATACACATTATGGTTTTAAACGAAATATCTCTGTCAATATTCACACGACCAACTTTGTAGCCTCTTCTTCAGCCCCTCGAACCCCCCCCCCCCCCCCCCCCCCCCCCCCCCCCCCCCCCCCCCCCCCCCCCCCCCCCAACCCCCAATATCCACTGCGGCTGACTGAAATTTTAGGAAATCGGTAAAGCAAGGACCGTCATAAAAAGGTATCAGAGTACTTAAAAATCTGTTTATTCCCTTATTGAAACCGACAAATTCTTAAGTATCATGACGTTATTACAAAAACATGTTTATTTTTTATTATTAAAATCTTTACATTCAGAAGGGCATTTCACGAGCCAAGAATAGGCATGTTCAAAACCACGCAATTTATAAATTAAGTTAAATAAATATACAAATGACGTTTGCAAAATTTTTTTTGAATTTGATAAAATATGTGAAACGAATCCATTTCCAATCAGCCAGAGTTTCACAGTTAAATAAACCAAATTTGTTAGAAACGAAATATGTTTTTTTTTTTGAAAAATCAGAAGATAGATATTTTTCCTGGAAGCAAAAAAAAATGTTTTCGAAAAATTATTTAAATTTTGTGAATTATTTTCGAAAGAACCCTGACTGTTTTTTCTGAACCTCTATAACTACTGACCTAAATGAGATAATCATCATTTTATTTTTAAATTCTCATCATTTATAATTAAAAAGTATAGGAATTTTCTGAAATTTTACAACACTGTTCCTCAACAGTTCTTTGTTTCGAAACCCCGATAATCCCATAATTAAGTGAAGGGAAGAAAAACATTGCTTTTGGCTTTTTGAAAAATTGAAAATTTAAATTTTTATTGAACAAAAAATAATGAAAAATAAATCATTCCATTTGGTGGTCAAACAATGCAGAACACTAAACAGAATTATTCCTTTATTCCTGAAAAACCACATTTTAAATATAAAACAAAATGATCAAAAGTTTGTGAAAGAAAGAGAAATGTTACGAAAAAAATGTAACGAAATTCAAATGATTGAAAAAGAGCTACAAATTTTGTTATTAATCACTTTTTAATAGAAGAATTTCCCATGAAATCGGACAGTCTGGCCCTGTTGATGTCATGGAATTGCTTGGGGCTGATACATATTGTTTTCTAATGTAAAATATGAGACAAGTAATTTTAGTTTCTTCAAAAATTTTTTTTCCGCAAATCAATATTGTTGTACTATATTTTAAGGATTGCCAACAATTCTTATTTTTCTTAACTTTGTCAAAACAGTCGGAAGGAAGTTTTGGAAAATAAAAACAGAGTAGACCAGGTGGACTTTCCTTTCCAGCATGAAAGTGTGAGACAGTGAGAATTGTTGATGCTGAGTGTTTATGATACTTGTAGTAAAATTTGAGGTGAGTGAATTGTGGAAGTGTGTAGAAGGGTTTGTTTGTGAGAGATTGTGAAATTGACAAGGGGATAAAGATATTTATGAGAGTTAAAACAGATTTGTGTGAAAGATGAGGTTAGGTTTGTTTAAAATTTGTGACAGGGTGGCAGGACCGCAGGAAAGGGTGTAGTTAAGGAAAACAGTAGAAAAGGAAAGATTGATAGCAAGAAGCGTGGAATCGATTGATGCTTTTATCGAAAGGAAGAGAAGGAAGAAGGGAAGCAGTGCAGAGAAGGACGATATAGGTCCAAGCTTCAAATATCTAAAAATGTTCAGATCACCGCCAGAAAAGCATGATTTTGTAGAGAAAGATGATAATAGTATAATGCCTAAAGGGAACGCAGATAGAACTCAAGATCCAATGAAAGAGGAAAAAATGAAAGAAATTACTGAATAAGAAAAGAAATTACGCGAAAAACGGCTAAGGTAGCAAACAAATGAAAAGAAGTAAGGAAACAATTAGAGAAAGCAATGTTGTCATTCGAACAAAAACTAGAGAAGCAGGAATGGAAGAAGTACGAAAAAGGGTTGATGCTACGGTAGAGATAGAGGAAGTGCTAAGTGTAGGAAGGGAAAACCAAAGAGGGAAAACAATGCTACTGATCAAACTGAATAAATATATACATAAAAGGGAAGTGATATCAAAGAAGAGGACGTTATATGGAAGCTCGAAGGTAATAGAAGATGATTTGACATGGATAGAAAGGAAGATGTAGTACCAGTTAAGGAAAATAGCGCGAGAGGAAACAAACAAACGAAGGAGAGCATGAGTTAAGTATGGGGGAATACAGGTAGATAGAGTATAGTAGTTGTGGGACATAGAAAGAAAAGAGATAGTTAGAAATGCGTTATTGGGAAACTAGGAGAGGAAGGAATGGGATTTGGAAAAAACAAAGATTAGTCAGAAGCAAAAAGAGACGAGAATCGAACGTAGGGAAGAATGGAGCATATGTTACTAGAATACAGCAGGAATGGAGAAAAATGTTAGGGAGTTTTTGAGAAATTTGACAGAGTGAAATGCGGTAATAATTACGGAGACGTGTTTAGAATAAAAAGGACAGATAAATGGGATGAGAAATGGGAGAAAAGAGAGAACAAAAATTCAAAAATAAGGTACTGAGTGACGAGGGAAACAAGTTGATAAAGAGCTTGGAGGAGTTGGGATGGTTAATCTTAAACGGAAGTATAGAGGGATTGGAGAACGAAGAATCTATATGCTTACGGGCAAATAGGAGAACGGTAATTTATTATGTGTTAGTGGATGATGGAAAAAAGAAGATCAAGAAAGATCATAGAGCGCAAATACGGGGATGGTAAAACGAAAAGACATTGAGAATTCATAAGAAAGGTATATAGGGTTGTAACTAAGTTTCCTAAATTTCCTGTGCCTACCGCTAAACACAACCTGGCCAGGGGTCGCCCAGGTGAGAAACCTAGCTAAAAGACGGCTGCCACTTTCCTGCCTGTCACGCCTGAATGGACCGATTTAGTAGGTCACACACTTTTGACCTATGAACTACCCTCAAAGTTCCTTTTAATTTCTATTTGACGCCACATAGGGTCCTCCATATCGGAACCTCGAGCACGATGTCCTGGCGTCGCCTAGCAGGAACGCAAGCTCTAATCTAACATGAGTAAAAAAAGCGTGGAGGGGGTAGCTCTTGCGGGAAAAATAGAAAATTTGTTCCTTTGCGGTCAGGACCCTCGCAATATAAAAATTCTTTCTTTTATCAAGGTAATAAAATCAAAGTTATATTTACATTAATCGAATTTTACGATTTTAGAAATTCTTAATATTACCGGAAAATTAAAAAATCCAAGTGACTTTTACTTTAACCGAATTCTACTATTTCAGGAATTCTTAGTATCATCAGAATATTACAAAACCAGAGTCACTTTCACACTAACCAAATTCTATCATTTAAGACGAACAAAAATCAATTTTACTGTGCCTAAAAAAGAGACCTACTTGAACGCGGAGAGGCGCGGAAGGGGAATTTATTCCGGAAACCCGCGCACTCAGTTATTCGTTGCCATGGATGTGTGGTCCGGGTTCTCTTCTGGTGCCTCTCCTGTCGACCCTGATCCTTCACACTTAAAGCTTGCTGCTATTTCATCTTTTAATTTACATTTTGCGAGGTTCCACGCTTTACTTTTATTTCGTCTTATATTTACTCTCGCGTTGTTTTCAAAATAACTAACCTTCCTACTGCTTAATTTTCGGGCGAGGTTTCATTACAATAAACGCTAAACGCAGTCTTATGTAATTCGTGTCAACCAAATGAACTAACACATACTTAGCCCATCGTCGCATTAGTTGAAATCGGCTCAAGAATGTCAAGCCGTATCTGGTTCTGAGTTTGACGAGACCCCGTGAAGGTTTCCTCCGTTTTCCGAGTTAATCTCAAAAACTTTATCACAAGATACATACTAGAAGCAGACTTGATGACGCCGGGATATACATATAGTGAGAAAAGAAGCGCAAAGGGATAAATTGAATACTAGAGTGGGAAAGAGGGCATGGAAATTTAAGACGAAGCTGAGGGAGTACCAAGTTATTTAAAAAAAGGATTAGGAGAGAGAAGGTGGACCAGAATAGCAAGATTAAGATTGGGAAACAAGTTAACGAAAATAATGTTAAAAAAAAGAAAAAGAACAGAAGGTGCAGAATCTGTGAATATGAAGAGGAAACATGGGAGTATGTATAGGAAGGATGTAGGAGAGGAATGAAAAATAAAGGAACCTGGTAAGATAATGTGGTAAAGATTCTAGGGTAGGATGGTTTAAGGGAAGAATAAATGAAGGAGTTGAAGAGTGCTAGAAAAGCGGATGGGAAAAAATGAAAGATTGCATGATAAAAAAGGCAAAATGGAGGTACAAGAAAAGTCACAAAAAAAGGAAATGGAAGTCTCTAAGATTAGAAGCTTAAAGATTATAAGTAATAGCTATGTAATAGCATAAGTAGATTTAAAAAGGTTGCGTTATCACTTTATATCCCTCGCTTGCACCCTCGCTCTCGACCACTCGCTCGCTCACTCGTTCGCTAACCCCGGGAACTCAGGTTAAGTTAAACTAGTTACTAGCAGGCACTTGGCGAAGCTCTCGTAGGCAACTTTAAACAATTCTCAATTAAAACTCTTTCAATTAAAAATCTGTCAAAGTAGTTTGGCTATCAGAGCATGTGTAGATGCAGTGGTCACAAACCATTTTCGACGAACTTTCGCTAAAAGTATCTAAATGGCCAAGATTTTAGCTAGAAATACGGAAGGGAACTCGCCGAGTACGATTGTGAGATCTGCACTAGGTTTCATCTCAAGAGTCTTTAGAGCCTTCCATATACTAGATAAGCCCTCGCATTATAAATAAATTACTCTTTCTCTGTTCATCATACCATGTCTTACGACACTGAAAGATAACCTAAAAGGGCTCTATGAATAAGAACTCTTTTAGCATCTTATCAGAGAACATGCGAAGTATTTCATCCTCCGATAATATGCTCTTTATTAAATCATGCAGATTAAGGAAAGTGACATTTCTATGATACTGCCTTAGAGAAATTCGGCATTTATTAGTCGAACCCCTATGCCTATTTAGAAGGTTTAGGGGTGGCATGCCTAAAATTAACTTGAATGCCGCTGTTGGGATTGTCCGCATTAATATAGAAAAATCGAGCTAAGATACCTTTCGTCGGCTCTCAAGCTGTTTCCTGGAACTAACTTAACTGGTTCTTGGCACCACATCAGCATGGAAATTTCAGGTTAGCTTATGATCAAAGATGACTTCAATATTCTTAGCTGATGTAAAGAAGTCGACCTTTTTATCACAGGATTTAGAGGTCACGATGTCGGGAAGCTTCTTGCGTCTCGTGAAATCCAACAATTCTATTTTATATGGGTTAACAGGTGAGCTCATGAGTTCAACTGAGGTTCTTTCATGGTTTGCTGTTTCTAGCAGAACAAGGTCATCTCCATATGCTTTTGTATAAAAAGCTGAGTCATTTAACCTAAGAATTGAGTAAAAATGAAAAGTGCCCACAGGGTGGTGAATAAAATTCCTCCTGCGAAAACCCCTTTTTACCTCCGCTCTCACATTGCGATCGCGGAACAAATACTGGACAATCCTGCCGCCTAGAATAGAACGCATCCACCTATTAACAGTGGCATCTGAACCACTTTCACCTGCAGAATCAAATATAGAATCCATATCAGTGCTTCTGAAAGTAGCCTCTATGCCCAGAAAGGCTGCTAACGCTGCATTCCGTGCCTCCTGCATGAGCTCCACCAAGTAGCACTCTTGTGTGACAGTCCAGCACAAAAAAAACAATTATCCTTATCTTCCTTATATTTATTCCAGTCAGTCGTTTCTTAGGTTTCTAAACTAAATTGCATCAGACTTGTAAACTCTTAATAAAAATCATATATGTCTGTGATCTGATGCGCATGTCTCAGGTGATTCGTCAGTCTCTAAATGCTTTGCTAATGAATATAGATATTGAAAGTATTTTCATTCAGATCTTCTTCGAATCGCAGATGTCTTTTATAATTAACTTTTTCTATGCTTTTAATGAGTGAAAGGTCTTCTCCGGATTTTCCCGGAACATTGAGTTGTAACACCAGTGCTCCAGGATGTGCAGTGCCGAACTTGTAAGGACCATCTAACTGACAATGTAACTTTGGTTGAAAGTTGTAAGCTTCGTTTGAGGACTTAACTATTGTTGTTCAAAATTAATGTTTCTGTTTGAATTTAACTGCATTTAATTTGAAATACAGCTGTGGGAAAGATATTTCAATTTCTTATTTATTTGAAAAATTGTTTCACAAACTTGGATCTCATTATGCATTCAAGGAAGCTTGGATTGAAATGTGTGTGTACGATCAGAGGCAATAGAGTGAAAGAGAAGAATGTGATAGATAAAATAGCTTGAAGTCGCAAATATTTCGCGACACATGAGAAAAATAGCGGCATGAACTATCTAACTGTAGAAGATTCAAAGCCTGTATTGATAGTTATCACTTTTGCAGAAGTAACTCCTTTATTACCCTTGAAAAGGTACAGTTTACAAGCACGATCCAAAGCTAAGATACCTTTCCCAAAAGTCCGTCATCAGTGATGCAATACTTTTCTTTCAAGCATTCTTTCAAGAAAATGGACTTGTGTCTTTTTTATTAGAGATCCTCTAGCTAGAATTGTGTCAAAGCTTCCCACTGTTTTGATTGGCTACGATTAAAGTGAAACCAGAAGTGATGAAAAGCGCGCGAATTGAAAACTAAATCTTACAATAAATTTACAATTTTGAAGAATAAAATGAGAAGGAAGATAATATTAAATACAAACATATAAAAACTGTATGAAATGTATGAAAATAGAAATATTCAACTAAACTATTTTGTTTTGTGTTTCAAAGTTGCTTTTTTTAATTGAAAATTTAGTAGCGTTTGTTTTGGTATAAAATTCTTCTTCTTGGTTAAATTTTTTTTTTAAACACCTTCTTTGTTTGTTTTAAAATGAATTTTTTTGTAATGTAAATTTGATTATTTAAAATGTGGCTTAAAAGTCATCTTTCACATTCGAAAATTCAAACTTTTTAATTAAAAATTGATGTATTTTGTCCAAAGTTTTTTTTTGTAGAAAATTAATTTTCGTCAATAAAAATTTATTTCTATGGAGGAAAAATTTATCATTTTTGTTGAAAAAAAATTTCTTTGTTTGAAAATTAATTAATTCTGTTGAAAATTCGTCTTGTTTGATTGAAAAAGAATGTTAAATTAAATGCTTAACTATTTCATGTTCGACTTGAAATTAAAATTTTGCAAATGCAACCATTTTTTGAAAATTAGTATACATATTTCCTTCAAAATGCGTATTTTTGAAAATTAACATGTTCAATATTTGGTGGTAAATTAATTTACTTTTAGTTGAACATTCATGTACGCGGTTAAAAATTAATCTGAAAGTTCTTTTTTTGTTGTTTTTATAAATTGAACTTCTTAGTTTATATATGCATATTTGCGTTAAAAAATCATTTTGTTCGGTAATAGATTCATAATTTTCGTTAGAAATGTATTTCTGTAATGAAAGTTTATTTATTTGGTTAAAAATGCGTCTTTCAGATAAAACAAAAAATAATCTTCTTGATTAGAAATTTATATTTATACTCACGAATTCAATTATTTCGATAAAAATGCATTTTATGGAGGAAAGATTCAGAATATCATTTTCGTTGGAAATTATGCTTTTTGCTTGAGAATTTATATATTTGGTTGAAGATTTGACCTGTTTCAGAGAAAATTTATCTTTTCGATTTTCGATTAAGTGGTTGAAAATTCAGTTTTGGGGGTAAGGATTTAGGATTTTAAATCAAAATTTGTGTTTTTGGGTGGAAAATTTATCATTCTGGTGGGAAATTCATACGTTTTGTTAAAGATTCGTTTTTTTTACTGACAAAAAAATAATATCCTTATGGTTATAAATTTAATTATTTCTTTTGAAATGCAGTTTTTGGGAAAACATTCATAATTTTCGTTGAAAATTAATCTTCTTGGCTGAAAATTTATATATTTTGTTTAGACTTCGATTTTCTCTAGAAAATCATTCTCCTTTATTGTAATTTTAACTTTTTTTTTTAAAAAGAAACAATTTGGTTACAAATTTAGTTTTTGGGTAAAGATTTGTAATTTTTATTGAAAATGTGTCTTCATGGGTAGAAAATGTATCTTTCTTGTAGAAAATTTCTGCATTTTGTTAAAGATACGTCTTTTTTGGTAAAAAAAATTATCTTCTTGTCCAGAAGTTTAACACATTGGTTAAAAATTTATTTTTTTTTGTAGAAAAAATTCATAATTTTCATTCAAATTTATCTTTTTGGTCGAAAAATCAATTTTTTAGTTGATAAACCATCTATTGGGTTAAAAATGGATTTTTTTCTTAAAGATTTATTAGTTTACTAACATTTTTATAATCACAATTGCCAACAAATTTTGCAGTTGCAACAAAATTTAGTCACTACATTGAACAGCACTTCTACTCTCTAATGCGTTTTAAAATGGTGTTGTGATGGCAATTCGGGACAAAGCCAATCTAACACAGTTTCTAACTTTGAAATTATTTTCCTGTTAATACAGAATTAAAGGAAAATCACACAGGAAATTAGGTCCTTAGTCTCTGGTTTGCATATTTTACCTGTTCAAGCATCAAACCATTTGAATGCGTCTGAAGGTCAACGAAATTCGCAGAAGACTGATCCTAAAGGACAATCCAAATCAAGTCTAGAGAATCATCTTGATGCGGATGTTCTGAAGGTGATTGGAAAGTGTATTCAGGAAGAGACGTCCTTAGCCCCTGTTATGCATGAGGACTTTGTTGCCTGTTAGGAGAACATCATAAAGAAGGCCTACCGTCCAGAAATCAGAAGAAGTTGGTAAAAAAAATCTGCCTCCGTCAAATTTTCAGGTGATCGATCCTCCCAAACAAAATGTGAAAATAAAGATGCCGTAGGAAAAAGATATGGTCAAATAGTCATGGCGGTAGAGAAAATAGCAGATTCTCTGGCAGCCATTGGCAGTTTATAAAGTACCTAAACGATGCAAGTAAACTACTTGCTGATCTACATCATGACGAATCTGTTGTCTTTAGAAGCTTATTCTTGGCAAATGTCAAGGTCGCCCTTCAGGATGCACTCCAATCAACAAAGATTGATAACTTCCTTTTCGGCGAAAACCGCGATGAAGCCTTGAAGACTGCGAAGGCATTAGAAAATTCAACAAAGGAACTTGCGAGACAAAGGCAAAACCGGGTAGACAATCAGACAAAAAACCATAGAGCCCCGCCCCACAATTGTGCAGGGATGTCAGGCGGGCAGAAACAGAATTATTCACCACCAAAGAAAAATCAGAATCAGAAGTTTTATCGCAAATACAATCCACATCCGCAGAATGAACCAAAACCTTCTCTGAAATGACACTACTTCCAGTAAGTTTAGTAGCTGGTAAACTTTGTCAATTCCAGTCTAAATGCAAGGCAATCACATCCGACTATACTACCAAAGGCCAAGAGTTATGAGATTCCTTTTAAATCTTTATCATTTCAATATTTGTTAATCTTTCCAAGAGATTGGACATCAGATGCAAAATCTCGAATTTCTTAATTTCTTGAAAAACTGATAAATAAGATGCTATTGTGGAATGCAATAGAGAAAAACGCCAGTTTATCTCTGATATTTTCCTAACACCAAAACCGGACAGTTCTTCTGTATTAATTCTTATCTTAAAAGCACTTCAGAAATTTATTCTAACGCAGCACATCTAGTAGGAAGACGGTAGAACGGTAACTCAAATTAACAATCGATATTATTTCATTTATTTCAATTTGAAAATTTAAATAATATCACGAGGCTTTTCTGGAACTGGCGTGATGCAAGGAAAATTAGAATTTTTGCGAATAAAATTCTATCATCTATGAAAAAATAGCTGATGAAGAATTACGTCACTCAAAACCAAATAACGAAACCGATATGTTTAATTATGCCTTCAGAAAAATAGATAAACCATTTTGACAGCCAGACATAGATCTCTTTGCAAGCAGAGTGTGCAAAAGGCTCCAAAAATGTTTCTTGGGAGAAAGATCGTGATTTAATGGCTCTTGGACAGATTATTTATTTAATGGATTTCCACTATTCTCAATGATATAAAAAACATTGTTAGAAATTACAGACGATAAAGCTGAAGGTATCATAGCGGTACCAAACTGGCCATTTAAGCCATTGAATCCACTTATTAAGGCCGCCTTAATCTCAGAGATGGTTCACATTCAAGGAAAAATAATGTTTTTGTCCCCAATAGGAAGGAATTTTATTTGGGGAAATTATCCTGGTGGCCTTTGTCTTATCAGGAAGGTGTTCGAATTAAGGGAAACACCAACGGCTTTTATAGAAATCTCAATTCTATCATTAAGCGACTCTTTCTTCAAGCAATATTACTCTTGTTTTATAAAGTGATATTTATTTGTTTGTAAAAAAATGAATCTGAATCCGCTTTTGATTTCAGTTTCAAATATATTAGTTACCTAACCAGAACTGTTTTATAGTGGGTAACGCGAAGTTTAATACAAGGCTATAGATCAGCGATCGCTTTCCTTGTAGGGTATGAGATGGCCACAGATCATAAAATGTCACGATTCTTTAAAGGCGTCTCTTAATTGCGTCCTTCGAAACTCAATTACGATTCAACCTGGAACCTGGGAATTGAAAGAAAACTTGTCTAGTCTTGCTCTATTATCCACACGAGAAAAAAAATTGTACTGCCTCTGCATGAAAATGCTACTTACACTGAACAAAAAATGTAAGCGAAAAAAGCACTTTCATTTTCAAACCTCTTAAACAGCCTTATAAAGATGTCACGAGACAAATCCTTAACCTTCATATAAAAGATCCTCTTAATGATAATGGGATAGACACAGGGGTCTTTGAAGAAATTCCGAAAGTTGAACATAAGCATGAACTCCGAAAATAATTATGGTCAGAAATAACAAAGCTGGAAATGTTGCTAGGTCAAAGCTGACCATTACACAGGTCGATAAAATTTGATAAATTCAAAAACCAGAACTAACCTAACCTAAATGTGCAAAAAGCGCGTTTGTTAGCTGTTTTTGAGGTTATGTAATTGTACAAGAATAATGTCTACCACAAAGCTAATATGGAATTTGAAAGTACTAATCTTCCCCTTTCAAACCTTTTCGGATTAATTAGGATATCTTTATTTTTCACCAACATATTGTAATTTGAAATTTTTTATTTTAGCGTTTTAACCCATTGACGCTGAGGTGTTCAGATTTATACAACGCATTCTCTATTGCTGACGGTACAATATTTTTTCATCAAATTATTATCTCAGGGGTTGTCGAAGGTGTCCTTTCTATTGCTGGTGTCAGTTTTTTGTTATAACCCCTAGAAGATCCAATATGGCGGCAAAAATTGAGGGCTTTAAAAAAAACAAAGGATCCCGCACAAAATACCAACAAAAAAGCGTACAGTCGTTTGGAATCAAACTTTGCACATTGATAAAACAATAAAAACTATCAAACCCGTGTCTTTTTATTTCTACGAAAGCCGTTTTCTAGGGGTAGAAACCACCCCTAACAAGCCAAGAGCATGCTAACCCACCTGACTCTGGCAGCAATAAATTTAGTCGCATATTTTTCTTTGGAATAATAAAGTTCCATGCCACAAGTGGGTTAAATCACCTACCTGTTAATCCACCTAAACCCCGAAATCACCCACACCAAATCATAAGCAGGCTGACCCACCTAACCCTGGGAGCATCAAATTTAGACGTTTATATGTCGTGAAATAATTGAATTCCACACTACAAGTGGGCTAACCTTGAAATGAAATTTTTCAATTTAGCGTATTAACTCATTAACGCCGAGATGGTATGCCATTATCCCGTGAAATTGTTATCTGAGGGGTTTTCGGGGGTTCCTTTTCGATTGGCTCAGTTTTTTGTTATAACTCCTAGAATAGCGAATATGGAAAACAGTTAGGGCTTTAAAAAAACAAATATTACTATTATGATTAATTTAATATTGTAAATTTACTTAGGATTTTCCAGCTTAATAAGGCAAGACTCAATATTTTCCAGCCACTTAAAGCTGGACTTGGGGTTGTCCAGCTAAGAAAGAAAGTACTTAATATTTCCGAGCCAATTAAGATAATACTTTAAATTGCCCAGCCAATTATGGCAAGCCTTTGGATTTCCCAGCCAATAAAGGCAAGACTTTTTATCGTCCAGCCAGTCAAGACAAGACTTTAAATCGTCCAGTCAGGCAAGGCAAGACTTACGATGGCAAATCAAGGAAAGACTTTGAATTGCCCATCCAATAAAGGCAAGACTTTGTATCGCCCAGTCAGTCAAGGCAAGACCTTAAATCGCTCAGCCAGTCAAGGCAAGACTTACGATTGCCCAGCCTGTTAAGACAAGACTTACGATTGTACAGTCTGTCAAGTTAAAGCGTGGGTGGCTTTACTCGCAGTCGGTAAGGTGTATCGACATGATTTTGGTGTAAAAATATTAAGAAGAGCTCCCTCTTT
>NC_046657.1:25156345-25161735 GCF_010883055.1 Belonocnema kinseyi | reverse complement strand
AGGGAGCTCTTCTTAATATTTTGACACCAAAATCATGTCGATACACCTTACCGACTGCGAGTAAAGCCACCCACGCTTTAACTTGACAGACTGTAAGTACAATGAAGGGGAAACTAATTGCTTTTTTCTTATGGAAACGTTCGCGCTTCATGCCAAACGATCATTGAAGAGACTTTCGTTTATGACTAGTAGGGTCTTTAAAATTTCTTTGCAAAGACCAGCAATAGTCGGCCACCATTCTCACATTGTATCGACCTTAATAATGTTGCTCTTTTTAGTGATTGTTTTGATGAAAGCGTTCGCCCATTTCTTCACTGAATGCTCCAACCTTTTCTGGGAAACAATCCAAATGGGATTTGAGAAAATGTAATTTCATACTTATCAAAGAACCTAATCTTTTAGAATTCTTTAACATACTAGATTCAATAGTTCTAAACTTTAGATCTCGATTGTTCCCTAAAAATTTCTGTACAATATCTTTAAAACTCCACCATGCATCCTTTTCAATAGATGTCATGGTTTTAATAAAGTCATCATCTTTAATGAGTTTTCTTATATCAGGCCCAACAAAAACTCCTTCCTTAAATTTGGCATCACTTAAATGCGGAAATGAAGATCTAAAATAATTGAAACATTCTCCGTCCGTGTTCAGGGCTTTCACAAATTGCTTCATTAACCCTAGTTTTATATAGAGTAGTGGCCATAATACTTTCTTTCTGTCAACAAGACTTTCATAAACAATATTATACTGACCATCTGTCTACTCTAATCTGTCTGGCCATTTCTCCGTTATCCAATGTTCATCCCTTGCACGACTGTTCCAAAGGTGAAGAAAACAAGGGTATTTAATTTTTGCTGATTGTAAACCTATTATAGGATTTATTATTTTGAAGTAACTACAAATAAGCCAATCGTGGACATTGTATTTTATGTTTATCAGGAGTAATTGGAAAGTATCATAGGATTCTTTCAGTCTAGTTGAGTTACCTATTGGAATCGCAGCGTACTTATTTCCATCATGTAATAGTACTGCTTTCAGACTTTCTGTAGATGAATCTATGAAAAGACGTTAATCTTCTGGCGTCTATAGGTTCATTTTATATAAATTAATGAGTCCTTCGATATCATTACAATACAAAATCCCACTGCCCATTGAAAAGTACTTGATAAACTTTTCTTCTCTATTTCTGTAAACAGTTACTCTAGTGCCAGGCAACAATATTTTCCTCTCTTTGAGTCTTGAATCGCGAAGCTCAGCTTTATCTTTTATATGATCAAGATCACGTATAAAATCGTCTAATCCGTGTTGGTCAAAAATCTTCAGTTGCATTAGGATTGTCAGTATCCATTGATTCGTGAGTTGATCGGTCACTTTTGTTTTCAGAGTGACTTCTAATACCAATCTTGGCTGAAGTAACACTTTTTACATTAGGGTAAACGATCTTCTCCAAATACTTTTTAGAAAAACCTCCTGTTTTGCATAAGAAAAAGTAACAGTCAGTATCATAATCTTTGGGTTCACACCAAACAGGTGGTGGAATAACAGTCTGCGCCTTGGAACTTTCATCTTCCCAATTTGAAAAATTTAATTCACAAGCATGAGAAATTGAGGTTGGTACCCACGGTTTATCCAAATTTTTCATTGAAGTCCTATAACAGTTGAAGTATGACGTTTTTATCGAATCATTAAATGATTGACGATATTTTTCCTTTTCATATTTTTTACAGACGTGACAAAACGTATTAACTTTCTTAGCGCAAGGAGTTCTTAAACTCATTTTTTTCTTATAATGAACAGTAACGTGGAAATTCTAAAACTCACTATATACAAAAATCACGATCGACATGAAATGCAACCGCTACACAGATTTCAAATAAAAAGGAATTTTATTACCTGCGCATCCAACCGTTAGGCCGCCACACAAACGTGATCTCTAACACGGAAAGGTTTGTAGCAAAAAACGAATTACATCACCTACGCATAACACATCATAAAAGCGTCGCCAGCTCACTGAGCCAGTTAGGGATCGAAGACTGTCTGTGCCGAAGTACGGTACGCACATACAGCGAATGTGAATATTAGAATGCACAAAGAGTGCGTAGTAGCATTCCGCGCAGTCCGTCTTCTTTTGTTTTATCAATGTGCGAAGTTTAGTTCCAAACGACTGCACGCTTTTTTGTTGGTATTTTGTGCGGGATACTTTGTTCTTTTTTAAAGTCCTAAATTGTGGCGGCCATATTAGATCTTCTAGAGGTTCTAACAACAAACTGGCACGGGCAATAGAAAGGGCACCCTGGAAAACCCCTGAGATAATATTTTGAAGAAAAAATATCGTCCTGTCAGCAATAGAGAATGCGTTGTATAAATCTGAACACCTCAGCGTTAATGGGTTGAAACGCTAAAATAAAAATTTTTTAATTACAATATTTTGGTGAAGAATAAAGATATCCTAATGAATTCAAGTAGGTTTGAAAGGGGAAGATTAGTAGTTTCAAATTCCATTAAATCCTTCGGAAATGTTAGGTCTGGTCTCTAGCTTTAAAATTTTACGGCCTGTGTTATCGTAGGAAAATAATATTCGTTTCGTTGTATTCCTGCAAATGATTTTGGATAAATTTTGGGTCTTATTCGCGAATAAAAAATTTCTAGTATTATTTTCGCTAAATTCTATAGCGAAGATGGCTTATGAGAAGAAAGAAGGGACACGGACGCTGAGAGAAAAGGTTGAGAACATTGAGAAAACGCTTCGTTTGTTAGATAGATAATTTGTTACCACTTACAATGGTAGTCAAACCACTAAGTCGTGGTATAACTATGGTGCTCCGAGAGGGCAGTATTTATTTAGTCGCTGACTCTCTGCTCGTCCTAGCCTCTCCGCTCGACTTCTTCATACGTCGCTGACTAAGCAAGAGCGCTATGTCGAGCCCTGCCAGCGGGAGGGGGTGGGGACTTGGTCCTAATAATGAATAAAACGCCAAACACGAAAATCTTAAAATTTTGTAATCAGCAAATTAAAAATATCATGTTCGAAATCTATGCTTTTTTCTATTAGAACGATTTGTAACTTGCAATAAAAATATTAAATCAAGAATAAGTTATGGCAGATCTTAAAATAGGTTTTGACCTTGGCTAGCTAGCATGATGAAATTTTTGTAGAATAGTTAAAAATTTGTCAGTTTATTTGGTAGAAAATTCGACTGTTTACAATTGAACAGAATATATTAATTTTTATCCAAATGCCTACAAGAATATTATTCTTGGAAATATATATTTACAACTAACAATTGAATAGTGAAATTATACTGAGAGAAATGAGTAAGAAATACCACCCAACAACTATAAACCTCAGGAGAAAAACTCGCTTGCTGGAGAGAATGCTAATACGTCTGTGTCCATAGATATTCTGATATCTACGGACATAAGATTAGTTTCTGCATATACCTTGTTTAAGATAGGCATCCATTAGATGTCTTTCATGGTATCGGAATTATATTCTCCCCTTTTGTTGATTCAGCAATGTCCCGGCCGAATATCGTTCATAAGATAATGCATCGATAACATAAAAAAAAAAACATCGATTTAACCTCAAGTCAACTATGATTTGCCCTTGAAGTTATGATAGTTTCGAACTGAAAGCCCTAAATGAATTCTAAAAAGAGAGGCTACGTTGAATTATTACCCCTTTAATAGAAATACCCCTATTCTGAAGCAAACGGCTGTCCACATTCAGGGTAGAGTTGACGGGTCGAAAGAAAGAAGTAAATTCCTCTTACGAAATAAAACAACTGCTTAGTGAGCGGACGATAATCTCCACGCAGGACAAGTAAAAACCAAAGTAACATAAAAAAAACGTGACAGAGATCTTCGTTTTCAAATAACTTATGGTACGACCCCAGGAAGAAACAACAAGAAAAAAACAAAAAAAAATACTACATACAAACAACGGGAACTACTTATGAGATATAAACATCAAGCTACTATTTTAACTCTACTAACGGCGATCACGTGGGTACCGCTCTTGCAATAACGGCAGTCCGCATTTTTCATAGAAAATGGTGACTTCTTCAGGGCACATGCGACCTTTCGCTCCACAATTGTGGCCAGGTATGTTTGCAAATTATGGGCATCGCTGCCCTTCCTTTCCCGGGAGCCGAGTGGTCTTGGAGCTAGTAGGGTCTTCAGGGTAAGGTTGCAGCGGACATATTTCTCTACGATGAATATTGATAGATCCGCATCGTATACAGAAGAGACCCAGGCCTAAAGGACATTTCTTACACGGATGACCGCTTTGTCGGCAGTTAGGGAACCTTGGAGTGGGCCTTCAGCAAGCTGAGAAACAGCTTTCGTGGACAATTATCGGGATCTGCGACAGATATTGGGGTTGGAATTGGAGTCAACCGCTCGGTTTGCGGGGTGATTTCAGTTCCTTCTTTAGCGGTCATCGGTGTAACAAGCGTGAAGAAAGGTATCCTAAAGCGTTGATGATCCTCTCTTGGTGGTCCGGGAGCAGGGCCTATGGAGATGTGGCCAATGTGGTGCGAGTATTAGGGTATTAGTCTTCACAGTCTGTGGATGCCCTTTAAAAGTTCTGGTAAAGGGGACAAATGGCTCTTTGGCGGATTGGTGACACACGATGGTCGCATATTGGGATTCTCTTGGAAGGTTATGGTGAGGGGGGCGGAGTTTGAAATTTGGGTAAATCACTTGGTTAGTGGGGAGGCTCCACTCAAAGGCTTGGGGGTACTTAGCTATGGGAGGGGAACGATGGAACAGGTAGGATCAAGCATGCTCTTCTTTGACTACCTGGGGATGAATGTTGGCCCCTACTTTATTGACGTGGGGGAAATACGCATTTCTAGGTTCCTCAGATATTGAGTTGTGCCCATCGTAGGCCGCTCTGGTGCCATTAGATCATTTAATCTAGGGAGCGATAAAATTCGCTTGGGTATATGTTGACTGTGATTAACCGAATTTAAAGTTTAACTTATGTCAAAGTCCTGTACTGAAACAGTTCGCCGGTTGCTGGGTTCGAGTGGTACGTGTTCTGAAGTATATTTAATGTCAGCATAATGCCTCTAATACGCTCGGGTGCTAAAGCCTTTCAGCCAATCGCAATTAAATCTAACGCTCATTTTGTCTTGACTGCCATATTTCATTACATAATGACGAGGCGATTTAAAAAATAGAAGAAAATCGGTTGATTTTTTAAATTTCTGTTTAAATTTTTCTTAATTTTGTATACAATTTATAATTTCCTTCATTATTGGCAATATGAACCAGGTTTCTTCATCTTTTTTTCTTATTTTTTTGTTGTAAATTATACTAGAAAATTTATGGTTGAGCCATGTATTGTGTAATTGTAGAGAAGATAAAAGCAAATGCACATAAA
>NC_046657.1:25154078-25156245 GCF_010883055.1 Belonocnema kinseyi | reverse complement strand
AAGTATAAGAAAAATTTTGTCCAGAAGATAAAAAATGAAATTAGAAAAATCGACATTTTTTTCGATGTTTGCATTAAAATAAAAATTAAATAAACAAAAAAAATAAAAAATCTACTGACACCATTTTCTGAAAAATTTAGTTCCGAATTTTTCAAAAAAAAAAATTCTAAAATCGGTGCATAATTTCGTTCTAAATGTCATTTTGAACCTCGTTTTCCGGTTTCACTCCACTGTGCGTCGGTGCGTCGGTGTGCGTCTCATGTGACAAGAAAATTATCCTGAGACACAAATATTATATGATTTCGAAATTCTTTTATAAACCTAATTACAAAGCATACAATGATGCCAAGCCGTCGCGGTCGTGGTGGGGGAAGATCTTGACCGAGAGTTAGGGGAAGCGGCAAGGTAAATAACGTCGACTGTATCAACGTGGACCATTTCCTAATGAAACAGCGCAAGGTCCAAAGTGTTATTTTTTCTACGATATTGTAAGCAACGTAAACCCAGGTTTCAAACTGAGTGCCTGTCATGTCTCACTCAAAGATCTGAAATGTAAATTTTTATTAAATCAATAAAATTTTCATGTAACACAAACATTTATAAGAGACATTTTTGAGAAATCGTAATAAAGTAGCCTTCATTTTTACTAGTCAAAATGAAAAAATTCTCAATTTTAATCTTTCAAAATGGAAATATTCCTAAACAAGGGCCGAAAGAAAAAGTAGTTTTAAATTGAAAATGTATTTTAAAAATTAAAAAATGTATAATCCGTACGCATGTTTAAAATGTGAATTCAAAATTTCAAAATTCAACAATTTTAATTGCAAAGTTTAAAGTTATAATAGAAAACAATGTAGAATTTAACGCTCACCGTAAAATTTAAGAAATCTAAAATTGAAGCCATTAAAAAATGAAGAAATTATTCCATTTTTAATAGGAAATCGCTTTTTACTGAGCTTGCAATTTTAAAATTTTTTGAACATTTTTCGAATAAAAAAAATCCATTCAAAATTACATACTTTGTGTTTCAAACGTTTCTGTAGAATAATTTGGTTTTGAAGGTATACACTGGTTACAATAAGATAACAAATTTTTAAAAGGTGAAAACAAAGGAGAATTTATTTTTTAATTTTAGACAATTGTTTCTTAATCAATTTTTACGTTAAATCCTAATTTTTGTAACTTATTAACAAAATTTACTCTGACAATTTTAGAAGCTTTTGATTAAAAATATTCAATTATGTTTTCAATTTCAACTTCTTCCTAATGGAATTATTTTACTATAAATTAGAACAATTGTGTATGAAATAAGCTTTAAATTTTGAGAGATTGGATCAAACACATGAATGTGAAACGAAATAAAAAATTTCAACGAAGTGCTTCACAGGTGCCTGATAGAATGTTTTGTTTAAAGGAATTTGAACACCGCGAAATGCGGCGTAATATCATTGTTGAAACGACTTGTTTGACACAAATGGTGAAAATCACTAAATACTTTTTTCATATAGGGGAGAATCACGAAATACATTTTTTGTCAATTTTTATCTGTTTAAGATGAAAATTTAACCATGTTCTTGAAAGCTTATCTTTTTTACAGAAAAATCATCTCATTGGTTGAAACTTTATCATTTCAGTTGAAGATTAATTTATTAGATTGAAAATGTAAATCTCTAGTTCCAAATTGATTTCTGTTGCTAAAAATGGATTTAATTGACTTTTTAATTTAATTTAATTTAATTTAATTTAATTTAATTTAATTGATTTAATTCTATCATGGGTTCTAAAATTAGCTTTTACAGTTGAAAACTTGTGTATTCTTATGAAAGTTTGTCTTTTTTGTGTTAAAATCATATATTTCCATAAGTACATTTATAAATACATTTAGATGCATTATTTAATTTAAAAATTTACATATTGAGCTGAAATATTAACTAATCCATTTTAAATACATTTTTTGTTAAAAATCAATTTTTTGACTCAAATTTCAGTTCAAAATCCAACCTTTTAAACAGTTCTCTTTTTCAGTTTAAAATACAAATGCACCATTGAAAATTCGCTGTTTTATATAGTAAATTGATTTTCTTGGTTAACAAATTCGTTTTGGTTGAACATGTTCGTTTTACACTTTTTTAGTTCAACTTCAATATTATGTTACGAAAACACTTTT
>NC_046657.1:25151449-25153978 GCF_010883055.1 Belonocnema kinseyi | reverse complement strand
TGAAAGAGGGAGCTCTTCTTAATATTTTGACACCAAAATCATGTCGATACACCTTACCGACTGCTAGTAAAGCCACCCACGCTTTAACTTGACAGACTGTAGGTTAAACAATTGACAAACGAGAGGAATCGAAGTTGTTAGCATAGCATCGCTTCTAGAGATATCTGAACATAGTGGCCCAATACTTTTGCACACCACTGTCTACTATAGGTTTGAACTAGTTTTTAGCTCATTGAAAATAGCAGATTATGTAGTCTGAATACAATTCATAATACTAACAGCTACCCCTGACTAAAAATATAGATGTTTATTAAAACCGTAACGAAATATATGAATCAAAAGTTAATGATTTTGTGATCAATTCCAATCCTAATTTTCGGACTCTAATATTTTTCTCAAATAACCGGAGTTTTTCGTGGAAGTGCTGTCCGCCAGCACATCTACTACATTATATTTGAAAAAAATTAATAACGTTAGAATTGTAGGCTTTTTTGGGCTCTTTAAAACTGCAAACTTTGTATTTCAAAAAATGACCACTATCTCCGAAAAAATAGCCTTAATGAAAATATGCACTTAAATGTAATCAAATCAGAAACATATTATAAAGGCCTACTCGAGTTGTGAGCTCAATAAAAATAGCAAATGCTATGGTCGGAGAACAATCCATAACACTAACAGCTACCCGTGACAAAATATATATAAATTAAATATATATAAATCCAAACTTAATGATTTCGCAGGGTTCACAAAACACTAGGAAAACATGTCAAAATGTAAAAGAGTCATACTATTTATCCACCAATAATTCTAAACTATACCCACTACCCCACAGTAATAATAGAAAACCCACATGAAGAACACTCTTGATGCATTTAACCAAACCCTGCTTAGCTGTATTCAACTGAAGAATCCATTAAGATTTTTTTTTTAAATAATCACCACAAAAACTTTTCTAAATTTTGTTCATATCCACATCTCCGCAGTAATATTAAACAGCACTTGAGAAATACCCCTCTCAAATTTAAATAAGCAAGTACCATCTGCCTTAAACTAAAATCTCCAAAACTACCTTCAATTAAACATAAATACCCTAAACAACTTTCAAACGCGCAACTTTCAAAGTCTCTAGTAAAATGTAAAATTAAATAGAATCACCTAAGGCAACCGCAAGCAGCTTTTCCTTTCTCTAGTAGATATATCTACCCTCACAGTAGTATTTCACAACAACTAGGGGCTGCGGAATATTGTTGTAACTGTAGATATATCAACTAGAGACCTTAAGAGTTGTATGTGTGTGTGTTTATTATTTTTTATTTAAATTTTTTGGTGAATTTTTTTGAAGGTGGCTAAAACTTGGTTGGCTGAAATTGGGGTCACTACATGTGATAGGGGTAGCGTCTAGGAGTGTTAAACTCTTACTGTGAAAATATATATCATATAAAGTGTGTAAAAGTTGTTTAGGGTAGTTACTTTTATTTTCTGATTTGCACGAATGATTTAGTCGATAGAGTGTTAGACTTGATTCGGTAAATGTTGTAGGGGTAGTTCTCAAGTGTTGTTAAATGTTACTTTGGGGATAAGGATATCGAAAATAGGTCTTAAGAAATCGTTGTCGTAATTATTTTGAATTGGAATCTTTATAGATTTTTTAGTTTAGGGCAGCCGAACTTTTATAAAATGGACAAGCTGGTGGTCAGCATCTACCAGAAGAAGAGCCCAACAAATTTTGAAAATTCTGATTTGCGCACATTTGAGTTAATTGCATATTTAATTTTAAGGGTAGTTTTTAGGAGATATGGTTTTTAAAAATAAATTTTTGGAGTTTAGTAGAGCACAAAAAAGGCCCAAATTTCTAGAGCTATTGATATTTGCTATTTTTCAAATTTCATGTAGTGGAGATATTGGCGGGCAGCACCTCCACCGAAAAGTTTTCTTTTTTGAGGTGTAGGATAGTTTTCAGAAGATAGGGGCTACTTTTAGAAATTTAATTTTTGCAGCATTTGCAAGCCCATAAAAAGCCCAAAATTCCTGTGTGGTTGTATATTTTAATTCTTTCATTTTTTGTAGTGGATGTGCTGGTGGCCTGCACCTCCACTTAAAACTCCGTTTTTTGAAAAAGAAACCAAAAGAGCCCAAAAATCGGCATCAGTATTGAAAAAAGACAAAAATGGTGACTTAAAAAGAATATTTGAATTTCATTGTGGAGGTGCTAGTAAAGCGCACCCCTTTTAGAACATGTAGAGCATCATCTTGATATTAAAAATTATTGTAATAATTAAGGTGTTTAATTGGAAGGAACTTTAAGATCTACAAATGCGCTGATAATACCATAAAGACTATGTGGTGTAATTTTTCTTAATATAGGTGTTCGAAATTCATTCATTTCTATTTTTTACAGAATTAATTCCAGGAAATGGTAAAGGTAAAAATTTGGAAGTGGGCTCTTCCTCAGGACACTCCGAGGTAGCAGATCCTGAGTTAGGCAATTTTCCAAAACATTACTTTGGTAAGTGTCTTTTTTATGATTAA
>NC_046657.1:25149568-25151349 GCF_010883055.1 Belonocnema kinseyi | reverse complement strand
GCTCGACACCTTGACAAATGTAATTCCATGTAGAAACATGCGTTTAAATAAAATATTTTACCAAAAAAGTTACCCACGCTTTAACTTGACAGACTGTATCAGATTAAGTCATTTTGAAGTCAAAATGCTGAAACATACGACCCATGAGATTCGGGAAGCTGTGTTAAATCTTTCTGAACAAGGGAAGACTTCTCGTAAAATTACTGCCTCATTAAAAATTGGTAAGAGTACTGTAAATAGATTAATTGAGAAATTAAGTACTACCCAGAGTCTACTGGACCTCCCACGATCCTGTAGATCACGGAAAACGACAATTCGTGTTGACAAGATCATCAAACGCAAATCAACAATTGATGATAAGAAGACATCTGCTGAAATTTTCAATGAACTCCGGGATGAAAACCTTCCCAACGTGAGTAGGAGCACTGTGGCTCGTCGTTTGAACGATATGGGACTGTTCGGACGCGTTGCTGTTAAGAAACCTTGAAGCAGCAAGAAGAATCAGAAGGCCCGATTGAATTTTGCAAAGAAATACCAACCTGCACTCCGGAGCAGTGGGCTAAAGTAATTTTTTCTGACGAATCGAAGTTCAATCCATTCGAAAGTGATGGTAAGAAGTATGTTCGACGTCCGAAAAATACCAGATACGATTCTCGGTATCAAATTCCAACAGTCAAACACGGAGGTGGATCAGTTATGGTTTGGGGCGATATGTCTTCGCAAGGAGTAGGTCAACAAACTTAATTAAAAATATGTAAATATTGTAGTTTTGTAGTTAAATAAAATACTGAAATTTTGTATATATTCAATTTTTCTCAACTGCTTTTATTCACCAGATATAGTAAAAAATGTGTTTGGCCCAAAACTTTTGTGCACCACTGTATGTTTGTGATTTCTGCTCATTTAGTTTAAGTGCATTTTTTATTTTTAGGATCGTTTTTCAGAGATAGGTGTTGTTTTTTGGAAAATTAATCTTTGCATTTTTGAAAATCCCAAAAAGCCCAAAATTGTCGCGCTCTTCAGTTTTTCAATTTTTCAATTTCGTGTTTCGAGAAAAATTAGGGAGCTCGAAAATCGGGATACGAGCCAAATCAAAGCTAAAAGGTGCTGGCTACTAGGAACTTCACCCAAAAGTATTTTTTTTTTTTTGAGAAAAATAAAAAAGTCCACAAATCGACATCATTGTAAAAAACAGCCTAAAGACGACCAAAATTATGGCATAAAGGAATTTATTCTGAAGAATTGGTTGCTTTTTAAAAAATTATCGTTTTTTTAAGGTAAATGATTGATTAAATTGAAATTTTGAAACAAAAACTTTAGGATGGGAATCCTCGAAATCTGTTTAGCCGTTCACGAGAAACTTGTTGATTTAACCGTAACTTTAAATTTTGGTTGTTATAAACTTTCGCAATAAAATGTCGCTTGTTACCAAAACAATGGAAGATCTTCTTGTTCATAAAGGATAATAAAAATTGATCAAAAATAAAAAAATAAAACTTCAAAAAATGGTGACCTACTTGAAATAATTTGACCTAAAATAAAAAAAATAACCGTAGAACAACATTGATAAACAAAAATTCTAATTAATGAATATTTTTGATGCAAGTTTTGTGGAGATTATTTCTGAAAATTTTTAATTGCTTTGGAAATAAACGCGGAAGCGATTGATATTGTGGGTTTTTCCTGGTTTTGAACGTGGAAATCTAATTTGCGGGAATATTTACCATGATTTTCGTAATGAGCGCGTCAATATACATAATTTTAAGTAAAGTAAAAGAAAT
>NC_046657.1:25147852-25149468 GCF_010883055.1 Belonocnema kinseyi | reverse complement strand
TTCCTGGTTTTGAACGTGGAAATCTAATTTGCGGGAATATTTACCATGATTTTCGTAATGAGCGCGTCAATATACATAATTTTAAGTAAAGTAAAAGAAATAATCCTTGTCTTCCTATTTTATTGAATTTTTTGAAACTGTGTTTTCATTGTTTAAATATGGTTGAGAATGCTTCACAATCACGCTCTTCTATTTAGCTTTTCGACTTGTCACGTCGCTTCTACCACCTTGTTCTACTTACAATACAGATTGAAAAAAAAAATTGGTTTCCTAGTGGCGGAGAAAATTTTTTCGTTATAAAATATAATTTTCTCATTTTACTCTAAAACAAAGACAAAATATGAGAATAAAGAAAATGGTTCGCATACATACATTAGATCTAAAATCACTTAAGATTTTGTGATATCTTGCTATCAAGTTTTTATAAAAAAATAGTTTTTAAGTATAAAGATTAATTTTCAACGAAAATTGCAGATTTTTCATATAGGAAATGTTAGATTCTTGTTATTTTTGTTAAAAATCTAGCTTTTACCCAAAAAAGTAGATTTTCAGAAAAGCATTAAAGTTTTTACTGTAAGAGTTAAATTTTCAGTTAAAAAAATTCTTTTTTACAAAGTAGTTGCATTTTTATCGCGAGACGAATTTTTAGTTATAATGATGAAATTTTAACCAAAAAAGGTCCTTGAAAAATAAATGTGGAGTAGCGAATAAAACTCAGAGGACAAAAAATTGCAGAATATTTTTTTTAACAATAGAAAATAATTATAATTTAATAATAAATTATGTTTCACTGAAAGTAAACCGAAAGAATCTGAAAAATGTAAAATCAATAAACCTTAAATAATTAAATAAATCATTAACCTCGTAAACACACTAATCTGCCCTGAGGCTGAAGATAAATTAGAAATAACTTTTCTATTCGACTAAAATAATTAAAATAATAAAAACTTTAATTTTCCTGCAATCAGAAGTAAATTCTAGGTTCTTAAATTATATTTCCGATCATTTTTCAGTCCTGCCCGGTTCTTTAGTCAAGCCGACATCATTAAGATAAATTTCCTTACACTAAAATTAATTCGGACTAGTGCATTAAGAACAATAGATTTAAAAGTTGCCTATCCTTGAAGTGATTTATAAAATCGGCAAAAATTGCTCCTTTATTAATCTCTAAACATATATCTCTATATTTATTTTTGGGTCGAAGAATAAACTGAGGCCTTGTTCTTCAGGATTAAATAAGAATTACAAACTTTCTCTAAAGAGAAAGCAAAACCTAAAACTCTAAGTAACAACCGTTTTAAAAACAATTTTAACCTGGATCATAGCGAATAGCGGATTTGAATTTTATTGCCACGAAGCACGTTGTGTTGGGAGAGCAACATTGATTCTAATTTAAATAGTTTAGAATTTTATATTTTTTAAATTATACTCACCAACAAAATCAGTTATAAGTGCTAAGATGAAAAAAAGAAAAAAAGCTTCTGTCCACATTTTCGTCAAATAAATCAAACTTAATCATGCAGAAATTAGAAAATATTAATTATCAACAAAACTTATCTAGAATGATGAGCAGTCAGAATTTTTGCTCACATATATACTTTTTGATATCTTGTTTG
>NC_046657.1:25124930-25147752 GCF_010883055.1 Belonocnema kinseyi | reverse complement strand
TCATGCAGAAATTAGAAAATATTAATTATCAACAAAACTTATCTAGAATGATGAGCAGTCAGAATTTTTGCTCACATATATACTTTTTGATATCTTGTTTGTCTTAATATTTAGTACACCTAAACCTTGATATACCTCAGGGCTCGGCTATGGCGTAAAGTAGCCATGGCAATAAATTAGGAACCCAGCGCTGTTCACCTGAATAAACATTATGGTATTAAGCGAATCCTTCCTGTCATTTTTCACACGACCAACATTGTGTGTTTTTCTTCCGCCCCTCAAACCTCCTCATTATTGGAGCCGAAAAATTCTTGAGAATCATGACGTTATTACAAAAACTTGTTTATTTTCTATCATTGAAATTTTCACATTCAGAAGGGCATTCCACTAGCCAAGACTAGGCCTCTTCAAAATCACGCAATTCACAATCTAAGTTAAATAAATGTACAAATAAAGTTTGCAAAAATTTTGTTTGAATTTTCTAAAATATGTGAAACGAGTACATTTCCAATCAGCCAGAGTTTTACACTTGAATAAGCTAAATTTGTTGGAAACAAAATACGTTGTTTTTCAGAGAAAATGAGAAGATGGATATTTTTCCTACGAGCAATAAAAATGTTTCCAAGAAATTATTTGAATTTTGTAAATTATTTTTTAAAGAACCCTAACTGTTTTCTTCGAACCTCAATAGCTAGTAACCTAATTTAGATATTCATCATTTTATTTTTACATTCTCATCATTTATCATTAAAAAGTATAAGAATTTTTCAAAATTTGATAACACTGTGTCTCAATAGTTCTCCACGTTTCGAAACCCCGAGAATCCCATAATTAAAAGAAGGCAATTGTTATTTAACTAGCAATTTTGGATGCGAATTCATAAATTAGAACATTTTTCCTAAATGTTTGGAAACATCTTTTTTATACTTGAAAATGTTATATAAGATATAAAAAAAACTCAAGAAAAGAAAAACATTGCATTTTTCCCTACAAGACTATCATAACAACCTTTTAGTTTATTTTTCTGCAAGTTGAAAATTCAAATTTTGATTAAACAAAAAGTAATGAAAAATAAAAAATTCCATTTGGTGGTCAAACCATGCAGGACACTAAACAGAATTATTAAGAAAAATTATGAGTCCAAGCAAGATCTAAAAATTCTTTAATAATCACTTCTTGATAGCACGCGTACCTTTTCCTTTATTAGTGAAAAATAACATTTTAAATGTAAAACAAAATTATCAAAAAAATTGTGAAAAAAAGAGAAAAGTTATGAAAAAAATGTATCGAAAATTACATGTCCGAAAAAAAGCTACAAATTTGTTATTAATCACTTTATAATAGAAGAATTTCCTATCAAATTGGACAGTCTGGCCCTGTTGATGTCACGGAATTGTTTGGCGCTGATACACATTGTTTTCTCATGCAAAATATGAGACAAGTAATTTTTTTGTTGTAAAAACTTTTTTTTCCGCAAATCGATATTGACATACTATACTTTAAGGATTGACAATAATTCTTATTTTTCTCAACTTTGTTGAAACAGTCAGAAGAAAGTTTATGGAAGACAAAAAACAGACTAGGTCAGGTTGACTTTCGTTTCCAGCATGAAAGTGTAAGGCAGTAGTCATTGTTGATGCTGAGTTTTTGTGATTTTTGTAGTAAAATTTGAGGTGAGTGACTTGGGAAAGTGTGTAGTAGAGTTTGTTTGCAATAGAATGATTGAGGGATTGTGAATTTACAAGGGGATAAAGATAATTTTGAGACTTGAGATAGATTTGTGTAAAAGTTGAGGTTAGGTTCCTTTAAAATTTGTGACAGGGTGGGAGGACCGTGTTCATCAGGCTGGTGGTAGCACCGTTGGGTAGAACATAGAAAGGCATGACAGCTACCAGATTGATACGACAAAGGCAGGGAAGGATTGAAGACAGGAACGTTTGAAGTAGTTTTATGGCTAGCGGTGCAAGTAACATCGAGAGAAGAACGTATTTATAGCAGGAAGTTTATATTTGACCAAAAAGGGAGGTCAAACAAAAGAAGGAAAGGGTGAAGTTAAGGAAAACGGTAGAAAATGAAAGATTGATAGCAAGAAGCATGGGATCGATTGATGCTTTTATCAAATAGAACAGAGGGAAGAAGGGAAGCAGTGAAGATAAGGACGATATAGGTTTAAGCTTGAAACATATCAAAATGTTTAGATCGCCGCCGGAAAAGCATAGTGTCAGATAAAACCCAAGATCCAATGAAAGAGGAAAGAGTAAAAGAAATTACTGAATAAGAAAAGAAATCAGGCGAAAAACGACTAAACGTAGGAAACAATTGAAAATAAGTCAGGTAACAATTTAAGAAAGGAATGCTGCCATTAGAACAAAAACTACAGAAGCAGGAAGATAATAATAAAAAGGTGGAGATGGTGGATAAGATAAAGAAGATAGAAACCTCAAACCAGTAGTTTGGAGGGGTGATAGTGGGGATACGGAGAAGGAAGGGCTAAGCAAAACAGAACAAAGAATAGAAAAGGAAAAGAGGGAAAAAAGAAAAACAAACACTGTGATAAAGGGTAAAAGACAAGAGGGGAGCGAGCTGAAGAAAGGAATGGAAGAAGTACTAAAAAGGGTTGATGCTAAGGTAGAGATAGAGGAATTTCTAAGTGCGGGAAGGGAAAAGCAAAGAGGGTAAAGAATGCAACTGGTGTAACTAAAGAAATGTAAACATGAAAGAGACGTGATGAGAAATGAAAGGATGTTATATGAAAGCTCGAAGGGAATAGAAGATGATTTGACATAGGTAGAAAGGAAGATGTATTATCAGTTGAGGAAAATAGCAAGAGAGGAAGCAAAAATGCGCAGAAAAGCATGAGTTATGTATGGGAGAATACAGATAGATAGAGTATAGTAGGTGTGGGACATGGAAAGGAAAGATATAGTAAGAAATGCGTTGCTGAGAAACTAGAAGATGAAGGAATGGGATATAGAAAAATAAGGATTAGTCAGAAGAAAAAAGAGACGAGAAACGAATGTAGGTAAAAATGGATGATATGTTACTAAAATATAGAAGGACTAGAGAGAAACGGTAGAGAGTGTATTAGAAATTTTACAGAGTGAGATGCAGTAATAATCACAGAGACGTGGTTCGATGAAAAAGAATGGGAAAAAGTAAAAAGAGCGTTAACAAGAGATTACAAATGACAAGTTCAAAATGCAAATAGGAAGAATAAAAAGGACAGATAAATGGGATGAGTAGCAATTATAGTTAGAAACAGATTTATAATAGAGAGCGATAAGAAACAGAGGAAAGAACAAAAAGATGAATTGATAGTAGAAGTAGTGAAGATGCATTAAACTTATTAGATCGAAGCAAAGTAGACAAAGTTAAGATAGAAAAGGGG
Organism: Belonocnema kinseyi; assembly: GCF_010883055.1. Lineage (NCBI taxonomy): Eukaryota > Metazoa > Arthropoda > Insecta > Hymenoptera > Cynipidae > Belonocnema > Belonocnema kinseyi. The sequence continues at coordinate 25,144,364 of NC_046657.1, read as the reverse complement.
CAAGCAGAGAGCCTAATTAAAAGAACATACAAATTTTTTAATATATAAAAAGCATGGTAAATGAATAGGGTGATCTAGACAGGAAAGGAAAACATATATACACAAACATATGCAAACGATATAGTGCTAATAGCAGAGAGTGAGGAAGGGATGTCAGGCATAATTACAGGATTAGCGAAATACTCAGATAGAAAAAAGTTGAGTTTAAATGTAGAAAGGACAAAGATAATGAGGCTTAGAAAATGAGGGGGAAAAAAGAAAGAATGGACGGGCACATGGATGGGAATAAAGTCAGAAAAGGTAAGAGAGTTAAAATAAGTGGGATATATTTTGCAAGCGAATGAAGATCATGGAGCATATATAAACAAAAGGATTAGGTTATGGGCCAGAAATATGGAGATGAAAAAGGAAAGATATTGAGAATTTACAAGAAAGGTCTGATAAGTACCTGAAAATTCTAAGAGATGGCATTAGTATTCACTAATGTGAACCATTTTCTTCGAGCTTGATCCTTCAAATGACACCTGTCAAAACTTCAGCCATTTATGTTCACGCATTTGCAAGTTACAGCACTGAGAAGCGACTAACCTCCGAGTTTTTTTTAATATGGAAAAATCTGAGTTTCGAGTTTTGGTCGAACACTACTATCTTCGCAAGAAAACGATATCCGAGACAAAGGCCAAGCTGGATAAGTATTACCCGGACTCTGCACCGTCGATTGGAACGATGCATAAGTGGTTTACCGAGTTTCGTTGTGGCCGTACGAGCACAGTTGATGCTGAACGATCTGGGCGCCCAAAAGAGGTCACTACACCAGAAAATGTCGAAAAAATCCATGATATGATGTTGAATGATCCCAAAGTGAAATTGAGAGAGGTAGCTAATGCTGTAGGCACATCATTGGAACGTGTGGGCAATATCGTGCAATCAGTTTTGGGCATGAAGAAGCTCTGCGCGCGATGGGTGCCGCGTTTGCTGACAGTGGACCAAAAACGAATTCGTGTGACAACTTCCCAGCAGAATTTGGCATTATTTTCGCGTAAGCCGACCGAGTTTTTGCGCCGATTCATAACCATGGATGAAACCTGGATCCACTACTGCACTTCTGAGTCAACGCAACAGGCAAAACAGTGGGTTCCACAAGCAAAATTGCATGAAATCGACTTCGAATTGGTTCCTCAGCCACCGTATTCACCAGACCTGGCCCCCAGCGACTATTACTTGTTCCCTAACCTGAAGAGATGGCTCACCGGTAAGCGTTTTTACTCAAATAAGGAACTCATAGCTGAAACTGAGGCGTATTTTGGAGACCTGCCGATCGAGTACTTTTCGGACGGTATCAAAAAGTTAGAAAATCGTTGGACTCGCTGTATCGACCTACAAGGAGAGTATGTTGAAAAATTAAACCGAAATTGGCCAAAAAAACGTCTCCGTATTTCATTTTTCAGGGACTTATCAGACTACCTAGTATACAAGGTTGTAACTAAGTTTCCTAAATTTCCTGTGCCCACAGCTAAAGACGACCCGGCAAACCGGAAAACTGCGCACCATGTGCAAAATTCACGGGGAAACCGGCGTCATTTGCTCCGACCTTCACTTTACTGGGCAATTACTTCGCTAGGTCGTTTGGAAAGATTAGTTCGACTTAACTTATCCCTGTTACCCTCTCAGCTAAACGTCTTTAGCCGACTCTGAAGTTCGCTGCTCGTTTTCGTCGTCTTGCCGCTGTTTCCTCTCGGGCGTTACCAATATCCTGCGAGGCCTTCGCCGATTAGTTGGTGTCAACAGGCAAGCTCCAATAGTGTCTGCGGCCAATGCCCGGCTTCTGCGGTAGAATCTCTCTAGCTGATTGGTTTTGGCCTGCGAACCACTGGGGTTGATACTGGCTACGCGTACGCCACTTTTAATATGTTTACCATGGTTTTTGTCTGGCCGCCTAGCCACGTCGCTCGCGCGTACCGGCCTCCCCTTTCATGCCAGAGCGTGGTCGCTCGTTTACGTGGTGTTGCAGCGGTGGTTGTGTCTGCTCCAATGGTCCATCCGGTGCTGCTACCAATGCTCGTAACGAGTGCCCCGAACTCTTCTACGCACGCGTCGCGCTCGGTCTCTAATTCGTTGCTGTTCGCACGCAATTTGAAATGCTAAGAAATAACATTTTTAATATTCATTATTTATGATGAATAATGTCATTTTAACTTAAATAAGTATTTTTCAGACCGATATTAATAAATCTCGATAAAAATAAAAATTTATTAAGTGCATAATGTGTAAATTAAAAATTACTCTTTAAAAAAATATTTCTTTCTGTCGGTAATTATGGTTGTTTTTGCTAAATATATTGATTTTTGTATTAATTAACATAATTATATTGAAAAACAAGATTGTCAATGAATTTTAATATTTTTATCAACTTTAAAGAACAAAATTTTCGAATACTGAAATATATGCAAGAAAAATACAAGTGAGTACCAAAGGTACTAGTAGAGTGCGGGGCACTCGTTACGGGACTCTGGTGTTTGGCCCTTCCACCTATGGATTTTATTGAACAGCTATGGTGCTGTTTACTCTGTGTTAACGATTGTCACACAATTCCTACGCTTCGTGGTTACGTCGGGCTGTGGTCCTTAGGATTCCGGTATCTTAGTTGGTCGTCGCCGTGGATGTGTGGTCTGGGTCCTCTTTTGGTGCCTCTTTCGCTGACTCTGATTCGTCACACTTAAGGCGAAACGGTAGGTTTGGCTGATCACGGCAATGACTGCAGTGGCATCTATAAGAAAATCGGAAATACAGTCTAGTGCCCCCTGGCAAGTATGAAGACAACCTCATACCCGAAAATTGGTAGAATTCGGTTGGTAAAATTTTTGACCTGTTAGAAAGAGAAACTTAGCAACGAGAGAGACAGACAATATTCAACCATTTTTATCAAACCATGTTTCTCGGCTTACCAGCTCAGCTGAAGGGAAATGTAGCAAATTGACAAATATCTCGTCTACACAATATGCACGTGAAATATCAAATAATGTATTCGCATCCAATAAGAAAAAATCTAATTAATAAAATTGTGTTTATAAATTTTCTATGTGCCCACAAAATCTGATTTTATGAACAAAACACGTTTTTTTGGTAATTTTGTAATTTATCACGGTGAAAAATTGTAAAGCTAAAATCTAAAATATTTGGAAGTTTCATATTCCTCCAACTCGACAATTTAATTAAATTTTGTTCAATTTAATAATGTGTTGCTGTTCATATAATCGAAGTGAGAGCAATTTCGTATTTAATGGTCTTTTTACAATCTCATCCTAATGAGAAGGTATTGGCTGTATGTAAAATTTCACTAAGTCGGTTTTCATCAAATCTCTACGTTTTGAGACCTACTGAGTCAGAAAAAACGATTTTTTCGAAAGTGTTTGTCTGTCTGTCTGTAGTCTGTATTCTGTAGGCACGATAACTTTCGAAAAATGTATGTGATTGGATTCTGCTTTGGCACACGTTTTTATGGCCTAAAAAGAAAGAACAAGTTCGTAACCCAGCTTTTTTGGATCAAAATTCAAAATGTGAGCACTTTTTCAAAATGTTTGAGACCACATTTTTTCAAGATTTCAAAATTCTATGAACGGTTATTCATAGTACTCAGAAGCTCAAAAAATTTATCTTAATGACTTTTTTCTATAAAAAGAAAATTATCAGAGTTAGAACATTTTCCAAATCCAAAAAAAAACGAATTAAAATGAAGATTTTAAGCCAAAAAACGCATGATATGAAAAAGGCCAAGAAAAGAAAAACGTTGATTTTTGAAAGTGCTACAAGATGATCATAACAACTTTTTTAATTTGGTGGAAAAGTTGAAAATTCCCAATTTTATCGTACCAAAAATAATGAAAAATCCAAAAATTCCATTTTTTGGTCCAACTATGCAAGATACGAAAAAATGAATAGACTGAAATTGCGCACCCTGGAAGGTCCTACAAATTTCTAATAAATCACTTTTCGATAGAACGAATAGATTTTGTTTTTAGTCGTAAAAAACAACACTAGATATAAAAAATAAAAATTTTTTGGACTAGCGACACAAGCTACGAAAAAAATATGACAAAACTTGTTTATCCAAAAAAGCTATAATTTTTGATAGGATACGTAGTTTTGGCTTTAAACGTAAAAAATAACATTCAAAATAAAAATATTAAATTTTCTGGAACAAACGACACAAGGTAAAACTAAAATTAACATACAAAAAATGTTCGCCTGAAAAGATCTCTAAATTTATTATTAATCATTTTTAGATAGGACGAGTAGATTTTCTTTCAATTGTAAAAAATAAGATTAAAAATGAAAAAATTAAATTTTTGGAAAAAGGACAGAAAAGTATAAAGAGGAAATAGGATCCTATATAGAACCCTATATATGCTCCTTTATTAGACCCTATGCAGATGCGCAATAGTTTTTATTTAATTGTAAAAAACAAGATTAAAAATTTTTAAAATTATAAAAACAAGGAAATAAGAATTAGTATGATTTAATTTTTATTCATATTATGAATTGTAATGGTATAAATTTATCACAATGATACATGTTTCAGCGCAGCTGAAAGTAAGTGACATATAGTATTATATAGCACGATAAATTTTCGACATTTTTTAAGTTGGAACTTCGAAATCCTAGTTTTAGAGAAAACGGTCCGAACCTGCATTGCAATTTTTTTACAATCTAGAGGGGAAGACACCCCCCAAAAGTTTTTATCTCCGGAGAAAGAAGATCTGTAATTTTTTTTCGGAATTTGAATATTAACACGTGCTACTGGGCACTTCAAAATTCGATTTAATTTACTCGGTGAGATTTTGAATTTTCGAAAAATTGAACTACATATTCCAGAGATTCATCGAAACGTGCCTAAGTTTTTAGGATTTGAAAAGCAATGCCTACGAAATAAAATCATACTAATAACTTTTATTTACAATCTAGAAGAGGATCTCGCTTCTCGGACGACGTACCTATTCGTTCCTCTCTCACGCGGAATAGAAATACCGGCGGAATGCTTTTAATATTGACGCACGCTTATAGGACGAACCAACCTTTTCCCTAAAATTAGCTCCTGCACCTTGCGTGTTTAAGATAACCATCCGTTTGATGTCTCTCGTGGTATCGGAATTAAAGCCGGTCGCGTGATTCGAACTGGTATGATCATGATTTCTTTTCGGCATGAGCGGGAATCTCATCCGCTCGTCTCCCGCGTTGTGCAGTCAGCCATTGCACTAATAACCGTTCTTGTATATAGATAGGATGTTGGCTGGCACTAGGTGTTGCAGTTCGTGTCTTATCCACCCCTTTTGTTGACTCAGCAGTGTCGTGACCGAATATCGTTAGTGAGATAAAGCATTGATGACATAAAAAGAAAAATAAACATTAATGTCACCTCAAGGAAACTTTTATTTGCCCTTGATGTTCTGATCGTTTTTTTAAAGCCCTAACTTGATTCTTAATAGAGAGGTTTCGTTAAATCATTAACCTATTAATGAAAGATTGCTCTTCTGAAGCAAACGGCTCCCCAAGTCTAGGGTAGAGATAGTGGGTCCAGAAAAAAGATAACTCCCATTACAAAATAAAACTACCGCCCAGTGGGCGGACGATCGTCTCCACGCCGGCCGTCCCGACGAAAACCAGGAACAAGTTTGGGAGTTTTCCCCAGGAACTTAGAGTAGGTGCCTCTCCCAGGAAGGAAGATGGCTGTTTACACCAGGAAAAAACCAAGACAGAAAAAGAACAAAATATTGCACACATAACGCACGGAAACAACTTATGAGATATAAACTCAGAGCTACCATTCTAACTCTAGTAACGGCGGTGACGTGAGTTAAAGCTCTTGCAATACAGGCAACCTCGTTTCAGAGTGTTTTTCAGTCCGTAATTCTCACAAAACAGGGTGAGTTCTTCAGGGTACTATGGCCACATGTGACCTTTCTCTCCACTATTGTGGCATGGTACTATTGCGAGACGATAAGCATACTTGAATATCCATAGGGATGGATACCTACAGCAAGCTAAGAATCAGCTTTCGGGGAATTTCTCGGGATCCGCACCACCTATTGGGGTTAGCATTGCAGTCAAGCGCTCTGTTTGCTGGGTGGTTTCAGTTCCTTCTTCAGCGGTCTACAGTGTATCAAGGGTGAAGAAAGGTGTCCTTGCGCATTGAAAATACACTCTTGGTGGCCCGGAAGCAGCGCCTATAGTGATGCGGCCGATGAGGTGCGAGTAGAAGGTTACTAGTCTTCTCAGTCTGGGGATTCCCTTAAAAAGTCTTGGTAAAGGGACCAGCTAGCTCTTTGGTGGATTAATGCCACACGATAGCCCTGCATTAGGATTCTCTTGAGAGATTTGGGGGGAGGGTTGGAATTTGGGTAAACCACTTAGATGGTTGGGAAGCGCCGCCCGACGGCTTGGGGGTACTTATCTATAGGAGGGGAACGATGGAACGGGTAGGAGCAGGCATGTTATTCCTTGACAGTCTAGGGGTGTACACCTCTACAAAAGCGTCAAAAGGTCAAGAGGGATCCGGCACAATTTTCCTTTGTAAGGAGCGTTCGTGGGCCCTGGCAAATGATGCCTCTTGCTGAGTATTACTAGCGTTTTCGACCGCTCTTAAGATGCGGATTGTCGATTGGTTTAACGCTGACTCGCTCAGATCCTCGTATTCGGCGGCCAACTTGGCCATTGCCAGACGAAAGTTCAGTGGATCGACGACGGGGCCTATGAACTTAGCCATTTGTCAAGTCACAACCACACAAGTCGGAGAAGGGAAAAGTTGTCCAGATCGTTTCCTCTTAGAGCTCGAGGCGTATGAGCCCAGGGCTGAAATGTGGGTATTACTACTCACTTGAAAGGACATATAGGGACAATCTTAAACAAAAGCCAATAAAAACAAACGTGTATTAGAAGTCATGCTTAAGAGATGCTATACATGGTTCAGCGGTTTAGGTAGGGTTTTAGATCTTTGACGTGGATCGCACGAAGGGATCGACCATTATCATTTTCCGTCATATACTGAGGGAGAACGTGCTTTAGTTATTCGGCGCGGACCATGAAATCTCTTTCCCAACACAGCTGTAATCTTTTTCGGTTTGGAGAACAGCTGGGTTACGCGTTTAAGGACTTAGTCACCTAACTGATAACGAAAATCCCTACGAGTTTTATCCTAATGACACGGTTCTTCAGTGTGCGCCTCTTCCATGTGAACATTTACCAAATCCTGTAACTTTCAAAGCCGCTCCATCCTCTCGGTCCATTTCTCTCTATCGGGTTATGGGTTATCGACAGTACCTTCTGTCTTGCTATTAACGGCAGTTTTGTATGCAAATCTAAACTCGTGTAGATGTATATCCCAATTCTGCTGACTTTTATCAAAAAAGGATCGAATCATAGTCTGCAAGACGCGGTTCATTCATTTTGTTAGTAAAGTCTGCAAATGATCAGAGGGGTTGGTGGAATGGTGAATACCGTAGAACTTGGTAACTTCCTGCATAGCTTTGTTTATTTGTTCAGTTACGTGGTCCTTATGGAACAGTTTTGGCTTTTCATAACGTGAAATGATCAAGTCAGCTATGGCCGTGCTAACATTATTCGCAGTTACTTTTTAGAAGCACCTCCTGTTTTGCATAAGCAAAAGTAACAATCAGTATCACGATCGGTGGGCTCACGCCAAACAGGTGGTTGAATAACAGTCTGCGTCTTGGTACTTTCATATTCCCAAATTGACAAATTTAATTTACAAGCATAACAAATTGAGGTTGGTACCCACGGTTCATTCAAATTTTTCTTTGAAGTCCCATAACAGTCGAAGCATGGCGCTTTTATCGAATCATTAATTGATCGGCGGTATTTCTTCGTTTCAAACTTTCCACAAACGTGACAAAACGTATTAACTTTCTTAGCGCAAGGAGTTCTTGAAATCGCATCCAACCGTTAGCCCGCCACTCAAACGTGATCTCTAACACGAAAAGATTTGTAGCCAAAAACGAATTTCATCACCTACGCATAACACGTCATAAAAGCGTCGTCAGCTCAGTGAGCCAGCTAGGGATCGAAGACTGCCTGCGCTATAGAACGGCACGCACATACAGATAATGTGAACATTAGAATGCACACAGAGTGCGCAGTAGCATTCCGCGCAGTCCGTCTTCTTTTGTTTTATCAAGGTGCAAAGTTTGATTCCAAACGCCTGCACGCTTTTTTGTTGGTATTTTGTGTGGAATCCTTTGTTCTTTTTCAAAGCCCTAAATTGTGGTCGCCATATTGGATCTTCTTGGATTTATAACAAAAAACTGACACCGGAAATAGAAAGGGCACCCTCGAAAACACCTGAGGTAATATTTTGAAGCAAAAATATCGAAAAATGAAGATATCCTGATAAATCCAAGTAGGTTTGAAAGGAGAAGATTAGTATTTTCGAATTCCGTATTAGTTTTTGTGGTAGACATTTTTCTTGTTCGGTTACATCACCTCAAAAACAGCTAAAAAACACGTTTTTTGCACTTTTAGGTTAGATATCTTGAATGCCTGACGTACAGGAGCAATTTGGAGGTCAGATTCGGATTTAGCACATCAAAATCCTTCGGAAATGTTAGGTCTGGTCTCTGGCTTAAAAATTTGTTTCTGCCTGCTTTATCGTAGGCAAATAATATTCGTTTCATTGTATTCCTGAAAATGACTTTGGATAAATTCTGGGTCTTCTTCGCGAATAAAAAATTGCCAGTATTATTTTGGCTAAATCCTGTAGCAAAGATGCCTAATGAGAAGAAAGAAGGGATACAAAGGCTGAGAGAAAAGGTTGAACACATTGAGGAATCGCTTCGTTTGTTAGATAAATAATTTCTTACGACTTACAATGGTAGTCAAAGCACCAAGTCGTGGTCGAACTATCGTGCCTTGAGAGGGCAGTATTCATTTTGTCGCTGACTTTCTGCTCGTCCTACCCTCTGCGCTCGACTTCTCCTTACGTTGTTGACTAAGCGAGAGCGCTATATCGAGCCCTGCTAGCGGGAGGATGTGGGGGCTTTGTCCTAATTATGAGTAAAACGCCAAACACGAAAATGTTATAATTTTGTAATCAGAAAATTAAAAATATCATGTTCGGAATCTATGCTTTCTTCTATTACAACGATTTGTAACTTGCAATCAAAATATTAAAACAAGAATAATTTATGACAGATTTTAGATTAGGTTTTGACATTGCTAGCTAGAAATTCTGATCGTTTAGTGTCCTCCGTGCAATTCTGCTTTTTCACACACGCGAAAAACATGTGTACTTTTTCAGGGCTCAAGAAGAAAAACCACAGGATCATGCTTCTCGGGCGACGTACCTAGTCTCCCCCCTCTCCCGCGGCGTAGGAATACCGGCGGACTGCTCTTAATACTGGTCCACGCTTGTGGGAAAAACTGGCCGCTCCCCTAAGATTAGCTTCTGCACATCGCTTGTTTAAAATAGACATCCGTTAGATGTCTCTTATGGTATCGGAATTATAGTCTGACGCGTGGTTCGAATTGATATGGTCATGAGTCCTCTTCGACATGAGCGGGAGTCTCATCCGCTCGTCACCCGCGGTGTTCAATCAGCCACTGCGCTAATGACCGTGTCTGTATGAAGATAGGATGTTGGCTGTTGGTGTTGAAGCTCGAGTCTGGTCCTCTTCTTTTGTTGACTCAGCAATATCCCGGCCGAATATCGTTCATAAGATAATGCATCGATAACATGAAAAGAACAATAAATATCGATTTAACCTCAAGTCAACTATGATTTTTTCTTGAAGTTCTAATAGTTTTTAACAGAAAGCCCTAACTGTATTCTAAAAAAAGAGGCTTCGTTAAATTATGACCTCGTTTATAGTAATACTGCTATTCTGAAGCAAACGGCTGTCCACGTCTAGGGTAGAGTTGGTGGGTCGAAAAAGGAAGTTAATTCCTCCTATAAAATAAAACAACCTGTTAGTGAGCGGACGATCATTTCCACGCAGGACAAGTAAAAACCAAAGAAAGATAAAAAAACGTAATGGAGATCTTCGTTCTCAAATAACTTATGGTTCTACCCCAAGAAGAAACAACAAGAAAGAAGCAGAAAAAAATAATACACAAAAAAAACGGGAACAACTAATGAGATATAAACTCCGAGCTACTATTCTAACTCTACTAATGGCGGTGACGTGAATTACCGCTCTTGCAATACCGGCAGTCTTGTTGATGAGTGTCATCTAGCCCGCACTTTTTACAAAACAGGGTGAATTCTTCACGGCACTGTTGCCAAATGTGACCTTTCGCTCTACAATTGTGGCCTGGTACGTTTGCGAGATTATGGGCATCGCTGCCCTTCGTTTCCCGGGGTCCAAGTGGTCTTGGAGCTAGTAGGGTCTTCAGGGTAAGTTTGCAGCGGACATACTTCTCTACGATGAGTATTGATCAGTCCGCATCGCATACAAAAGAGAGCGAGGCCTAAAGGCTTTACATTTATTCCATTTGGAGAAATAATCGTGAAAAACCAAGATATAAGAATTTTTCCCCTTACTACAGGTACAAGTGTCCATGCAATCTTCGGAAACTGCTGACCACGGTTAGTCCACAATTCTCGTCCCCATTACATCCGGGAAAGCCTGTTGTTGTGTTTTCGTCTTTTGGCAGGTATCGCACTCACGTACATAGTTCATGGCATCACGGAAGATACCAGACCAGTAATCGGTGAGGGCCACCCTCTGATATGTTTTTTCAATCCCGAAGTGGCCAGCCTGAAGTTCAGCGTGGACCTCCTAAAGCAACTGGGCGCGCTTTTCTGAGTGGACAACTAATTTCCAAGCTTCCTGATCTTCGAAAATGGGGTCGATTAATGGATACGAAGAAAAATGATATAACAGCCTATCCATCAGCTTCCACCCATGGAACTTGTGGGGGTGGTTTTGCAAATTTTTCACCCGCTGATTATAACAAGGGTCATCCGCTGCTTCTATTGCGCAAACCCTGGTCGATTCCTCGCTTTCATACATGCGGGATAGGGCGTCGTTAACGTTTTGCAGGGCACCAATGACCACCGAGCCAACCTACTTGTGGCATTGTGGAGATTATGTGGCCAGCTATTACTCGCTCCTCACCATCCTGGCACAGTGCGAAGACCGCTTCAAATCTGTAGGTACTGTCGTCTGTTTGTAAAACAAATGGAATTGAAAAATCGGCATATGCTAAGATGGGGGCCTTGGACAACGCATTTCCAAGAGTTCTAAATGAAGTTTCCTGTTCATCGTTTTACATCATCAAAGGTTTTTGCAGAAAATACGAGTATGGGGTTTAGTAATAGATGCAAAGCCCTGAAAGCCTGCCCAGGGCTAGAATTAAGGTCTCTCAAATTCATGCGAAAACCCAGGTACAGTAACTCAGAACGACAAAAGACACTTTTTCCAGCGCTGATATTGAGCCCGGCTCTATATATCTTATGCAGGACCCTTTTGAGCCAAAACAGTTGCTCCTCAAAGGTTTTAGACAGGACAATAATATTATCTGAATATGCGAAGCAATGAGGACGCATGCCAGTGCCGATGATACCGTCGATCTATCTGTGGAACGTGGCTGGGAACCTGAAAAACCAAATGGCATTCCGTATACTGGAAGAATCCTCTACCTGTTACCGAAAATGCAGTATTAGGCTAACTTCTTCCTTCCAAAGGTACCTTAAGGTAGGTCAAACTAGGATCTGTTGCCGATATGTAACGAGCCGATTGAAGTTTATTCAGGAGGTCGTCTAGAAAGGGAAGAGGGAAGGCATCGCCTTTTGATACACTACTTAATTTACCATAATCTATACACATTCTACATTTACCGATGGGCTTCTCTACCATAGCAACAGGGCTCGCCCAGTCAGAAATAATTGGTTCGATAACTCCTTCTGCCAATAGGTCATCCACCTCATCATACATCACCTGTAGGACTACTGGGGACGCTCGATATTGTCGTTGTTTGATGGGTTGGTTCCCCTGAGTCTCTATGTGGTGATCCAGGATGTTAGGTTCTACCTATCTTTGGGGCATCAGCGGGGATCGTATCTACCAGGAATTGTTTCAGTTACTTACTCTCGGCCTGTAAGAGCTCGGTGGTTCCGCAATAAATTTCCTGGTTGTTTATCTCTTCTGCGTTCATCCTAGACAATTTATTCGCAATGCGGTATATGAATTCGATGTTTATACGGTTTTAGTTCACCGGCAAAGATACGAGACCCAAAATCGATGAAGTCGTTCCGTTGGCTATCAGCATTGATTGTGCCTTCGGACGAAATATTCGAAATCAGGAGCTCTCTTTCATCACTAGGCTGTATTGAATGCTTTGTATCAACAACTGTTTTATTAGTGAACTCTATGGCCTATATCGCGTCTACTGGCCTGCTCGCTTCTACTCGGTCTAAAAACGTAATGACGCTACTATCTTTTCTTCTAGGGAAAGTAATGTTCCATTGTCTAACTGTCTAAGCTAGAATGTTAGATCTGTTACGTGGATTGTTATGTGGGTCGTGTGTTAATCTTGGATACAGGTGGCTAGATTCCGGAGAAATGGTCGTTAATTCATTTGGACTGCTCCCCACATTCTGGGCGTAGCTGCTTGTAAAATCGGTAGGGTTATGTTGATATGTGTTTGATTGATTGTCAGAAACGTATGCCCATCGTAGGCCACTCTGGTGGCATTAGATAATTTAATCTAGGGAGCGATAAATTTCGCTTGGATATACGTTTACTGTAATTAACTGAATTTAAAGTTTCATTTATGTGAAAGTCCTGTACTGAAACAGTTCGCCGGTTGCTGGATTCGAAAGGTACGTGTTCTGAAGTATATTTAATCTTAGCATTATGCCTCTAATACTCTCAGTGCTAAAGCTTTCAGCAAATCGCAATTAAATCTAACGCTCATTTTGTCTTTACTGCAATATTTCATTACATAATGACGAGGCGATTTAAAAAATAGAAGAAAATAGGTTGACTTGTTTAATTTCTGTCATTGAGTGAGGCATGACAGGCACTCATTTTGTAACCTGGGTTTACGTTGTTTACAATATCGTAGACAAAATAACACTTTGGATCTTGCGCTGTTTAATTCGGAAATGGTCCACGTTAATACAGTCAACGTTACTTACCTTGCCGCTTTCCCTAACTCTCGGTCAAGATCTTCCCCCACCATGACCGCGACGGCTCGGCATCATTATATGCTTTGTAATGAGGCTTATAAAAGAATTTTGAAACCATCTAATATTTGTGTCTCAGGATAATTTTCTTGTCACATGAGATAACCTCAAGCATGGCAAGTTTAATCAAAGGTTTATCAATAATTTATTAATAGTAATCAATTTTTCAGTTTGTTCCGGGAGAGAATGATGCGCTCACAATTTTTTGAAACCAACTGTAAGATAATTACTTCCACAATATGTATTCTGAAACTCGAACTTTCACGGTTTGTAAACTGTGATCCACGTGCGGCAACGTACATAGCGAGCGAAACAATTCGCATCAAGCACCAAGCATCTAGATTAGACTCGAGAGTATGGGAACATCGTTTCCAGTAAAATTACTACCCGACGGTCCGATCCGCGGGAAGGTAAATAGTGTCGACTGTATTCCGTTCACCATGGGTATATACAAGGTGGTGGTTTGCTCTTAACCAGGCGCATAAAATGCATAAGATTTTCAATTAATGCTGCAGATTTCAAGATTCCCGCCAACTCTCTGACTTCCATCATCAAGAACAAGGAGAAGATTTTGGCTGTCGGTGGAAATTCTTGTTTGCAACCGAATCGGAAACGCATGAAAACATCTCATTTTCGATTGTTGGAAATATCGATGGTGGAATGCATGAATCCTGCTCAGAACCACAATATTCCCTTATCTGGTCCTATAGTGCTAGAAAAAGTTGAATTCTTTGCAGCTCACTTAGGATACAAAGACTTCAAAGCTAGCTCTCGGTAGTTAGAAAAGTTTAAGAATAGAAATGAAATAATCTACAGGACATTAAATGGCGAAGGTGCTTCTGTTTTGGAAGAAGACTGCGAAAAATTTCTCACCGACATTTTGCCTAGCTTGTTAGAAGCTTATGCAGTAAAAAATATCTTCAATGCAGATGAAACAGGTCTTTTTTCAAATGTTTACCAGATAAAACTCTGACATTTAGGGACGACACATGTCATGGTGGTAAAAAAAGCAAGGATCGTGTTACAGTCATGGTCTGCGCTAATACGTTTGGTCAAGAAAAACAAGAGTTGCTGGTAATAGGCAAATCTAAGTGCTTTACGAGAGCAATAAAAAAGCTTGGATGGCTAGTACAGTATATGAAGACTGGCTTCATAAAATTGATCACAAGTTTCAAAGAAAAAATCGGAAAGTTCTCCTACTTGTGGATAATTGTCCGGCTCATCCCAAAGTCTTTATTCAAACAAGCAATGGATCAAGAGATCATTAAGAACCATAAAGTGAATTACCGGCGAAGAATTATAAAATGATTGCTCAAGGCTTCGGATGAGAAAATGGGGTTGACTGATTTGAATTAATTGGATGCTATTTTCGACTTGACCATGGCTTTGGCTGGTGTCACTAGTGATACAATTGCGAATTTCTTTCGGAAGGCTTGCTTCGTGAAAACTGACGCGGAAAATCTTGCAACACAAGAACAAGACGAAACTTTATCGGATGCTACTTCTGAAGAGTGGGATGATCTACAAAGAATGTTGGTCTTCATAGAAGTAACTTTTGAAGATTTCATTGACGTATACACTAATGTCATTATTGCTAGTGAACCTACAGATAGTGCGATATTGGATAGTATAAAGGTACAAGAACCTTCAAAATCTGATGACGAGAATGATGCCGAGGATCAGAATGTGGAACAACCAATAAAATTGAGAGATGCTGAAGTTGGTTTAGCAATTTCTCGCATGTTTCTTTCTGAACAAAGTGATGTGCCGAACACAATCTTTGCTGCTTTAGACATGGTTGAAAACTTCTGCCCGAGAAAGAGTTGCATCAAACAGAAAAAAAACTGGCTTTATTAAATAATCTGCTATTTTAAAAATACCAAGCGGCCCTTTTAAGGGCCAACAAATTATTTTTACGTTGGATAACTCATTGTTAATTTCGAACTTCTCCATAACTGACATCAACATAATTGCATATTAGTAAATTCTCCCAATCCCTGATTCTTTTGAGCTTGTCAAAATTTTCACGTTTGATTATTACTTTTCTGGCATTATAATATTAACTGATAGGCATTTTCACACTGCCTATATCGAATGTTTTATTGTATTCACTTGAAATATGATATTAAACAGTTTACAATTTCAGGATAAAAGTTGTCATTTGTAATACATGGACTAAAAATCAAGTCTGAGGAAGCGCCTGAAGAGCCCATCTCAAATATTGCAATTTCTCTACAGTAGAAAGGTTTTCATGATTATTTTTCATAGTTTGGAGTGAAGATTCAAGTTGAAACCCTTTTTCTAATTTACTGCTAAAGGTTAGGAGCATCGTTTGTGGTAATTTCAATTTTTTACAATTTGCGGATGCAATCAATAAATTTCCATTTTTGATAACGCAGACTGACTCACAACTGACTATATTACTATTTCTTGTCGATGGACTATCTAAAATATGCATCTCAATGATTTGTGATAGCCCTTATTATGTATTACTAGGGGAAAAGTATGTCATATAATGTATCTACATTTAATGATAATACAACATTTATTCAACACGAAAAACAAGAACACTATGTATAATCGTCAAACGATCTTTACAGACTGACTTATTTTGCAGTTTCAGAACGTTTACTTTACCCTTGAGTGGGGCTAAGATTATTAACATCAAAGAATATTGTCGCCATAATGTAACGAAAAGTAAGAAGAAATATATGCTAACTATTAAAAATACGGTACATATATACTGTTCTAGATGTTACATAACTCTTATTGCCAACTCGCAAAATTAAAATTATTTAAACTAAAAGTACTTAGATAATACAGCTTATAATAAATGGTTTTAAACAATAATCAAGCAAGAAATCTTAAGTATTTAAAAAGGGGTTCGGAGGATAAAAGCTGTACGAGAATTGCAAGATTCAGATTTAAAAACGATGTGAGGAAAGGAGTATTTTGGGTGAAAGGGATAACAGAAAGTAAAGAATCTGGGTCCCGGAATTTTGCGAGAAAAGATTAGTAGATACCCTGAAATAATTGGTTGCATTTTTTTTTGTGTTTTCTGGTTCTCTCCAAAACGTGTCAACAACATATCGGCGTCGTAGAAGCAGCATAACACATCTCATTTTTTGCCATTTTTTGCACTGTAAAAAAAATCCTAAATTTTCCATACAAATGTATGAAAATTTTTCCATACTTTTAAATATCCTATACCGGATTGGAAATTTTCCAGTGTATGCTCAAAAATGTGCAATACCCTTCGAGATTTCCATACATCTGTATGGTAAAACTTCCATACAAGTATGGAACGTTGATGCGCAGCTGTAGCAGGCAGAAGACAGAAGGCATGAGAGAAGACAAATTCTTATAAAAAGGGTTCGGAAAGTTATAAATATCTTTTGTCCTTTTTGTCTTCCCGGATGTTTTACCCATGGTTTTAACGGTTGTGTTAGTTTTAGCGTTTGAGGTTTGGAAGCGAGACCATTGCTGATTTATTCAGCACAGTTAGAGTTCTGAAATGCCCAACAATATAAGTTAAGAAAATGCTCTCGAGAATATCCTCAGCATTTAAGCTTGAACAGGGCATTCAAGGAGCATTTACGAGAATTCAGAGCATTTATTGTTTGAATAAATATAAATAATGATAGCTACAAATATTCAACAACAACATTCTAGAGTGAAATAAACATATCCTTTTTTGATTTTTTCAATCACATAGTTGCTACAGATCAGGTAATTCCAGAAAGTCAGGCAATGTCAGTACTTTTTGGACAAAATATCAAATATCAGGATTTCCGTTGGAAACTCATCCTTCTTGTTAGAAATTGAACTGACTAGTTGGAAGTGGAACTAATTAATTGTTTTATCAGAAAATTTAACTCATCCTTTTTAACATTTATTCCATTCTTTGTTTTAAAATTCCTGTACCTTATTGAAACTTCGAATTTGTGGGAAGATATTTAAGCTTTTGACAAATCGATACTCTTTCAGATGTAAATTTCATTTTAAAATTTAAATATTTGGTTGAAAATTTATGTCATCTCTTAAAAAACTTGTCTATTTTGGTGGAAAACTCGTCTTATTGGTTGAAAATTGATCTTTTTAGTTTCAAATTTTGGTTTTTTCCTTATTTAGATTTTTTTTATGAAAATTTATTTCTTCTATTTTTTCTCGAGAATATATCCTTTTTTATAGAAATTTAATTTTCTTGGTTATAAATTACACTATTTTCGTTGAAAGTTTACTTTGATTTTATTGAAAAATAGGCCGATTCACTGCAAATTTAATTATTCTATTTATAGTCGAAAACTGATCTGGTTTAGGTGAAAATTTAAATATATATTTATTGAATATACATCTTTCTGGTAAAAGAGAACTTTCATTAATTTAAACTTGATCTTTTTTATTAAAAATTCATTTCTGTAGTTCAAAATTTAACTCCTTATTTATTAAATGTAAACTTTTTTTTTCTGGTGGAAAATTTATTTTGCTAACAGAAAATTTAAGTATTTTACTTTTGCTAATAAATTTATCATTCTAGTTAAAATTCAATTGACCTATTTTATTTTTATGGAAAATTGACTTTTTTGATAGAAATGTAACATTTATGTTAAGGAATGTTCTGTTTTGTAGAAAATTTAACTATTATATTTTTTGTTAGGAATTAATTTCTTTGGTTGAAAATAAATATTTAGTTAAAAATTCATTTCCTTTTACAGAAAACTCATCTTGTGCGTTGAAAATTTATCGCTGTTAAAAATTAATTTCTTCGACTAAAAACCCGTTTCTTTTTAGTAGAAAGTAAATTTTTTTTAACTGAAGATGTAAATATTTCATTTTTTCTTGAAAATTAATATTTTTAGTTGAAGATTAATTAATTGTTCTGAAAACTCATTTTTTGTTTGTTTAAAATTTACTTTTCTAACTGCAAATTAAACTATTCTAGATTTGATATGAAAATTTATCTTTTTTATTTTAATATTTATATATTTTATTAAAAATATCTTTTTTGGCAGAAATCTTATCCTTTGGGTTTAAAATCGATTTATTTCGTTTAGAATTTATTTTTTTTGTTAAAAATTGATTGTTTTAACTGAAAATTTAATTCTTCTATTTTCAGTTGAAAGGCATTGTTTTTTATGAAAAAAATTTATTTGATTTAAAATTTATTTTTCTTTTGGTTAAACATTAGGCTTAATATCATTGTAACCATTCTAATTTTGATTGAAATTCATCTAACTTTTTGGTGAAGAATTCAGACTTTTGGTTTAAGATTCATCATTTTATTTGAAAATACATTTCTTAAGTTCAGAATTTTACTTTTTAATTTGAAAATTCCAATAAAAATGTTTGAAATGTATTTATCAGCATAGTTTTGCTTGCATTATTATTATTAATTCTTCAAATTTATTATTGATTTTACAACTAAAAGAATTTAGAAATTGAGATGTTGCGGCAATCCTGAAAAAGGTACTATTTAATGCAAATAATATTAGAAATTACTTTGACTTCTTTTCTATTTTAAATAAAGCGCCCTTTGCAATTTGATCTGATGCATTATCCCGCGAAATTCAAATAATGTACTTCTTATTTATCAAGATAGAAAATACGATTTTTCAACGACTAATTCAAAATTCTGAAAAATGCTCTTAAAATTTTCAAAACACATAAAGATCGAGCATGTTCTCGATCATATTCTCATGCCCACGAGGATTTCTCCGAGCACTTGAAGTCTTTAGAATAAAACTAAGCACAGCAATCGTCTGATTTTATTAAGGATAAATATAAGACAAGAATATATTATATGCTTGTTATTATTATTAAATAATAATATAAAAAGATTAATGAAAAGTTCTATTTAGTAGAACGGCCCCAATCATTCGGGAGACCATTACCCCGAACAAGCTGAACCTTTTGATCAACAGTATAGTCAAGCCGTTCCGCACACGCGGTGCTTGCGGCACAGTTTCGCGCTTGCGCACCTTAAGAAAATATAGCACACACATTTGGGAACGGCTGATCTGCGTAAGTTCGGGGTAACTAGTGCCCGAATCTGGAGCGGACGCCACACCAAACTAAAGTGCAGCAACTCTCTCACAACTAGCGGGACGGTTTTACCTGAATTCTCTCCGTGTAGTAGTACAGGCGATGATTGTCTTAAAGCGTCTTCTTCATATTTGGTGAGTGCGGCTTGAAAACTTCGACCTTACGTACGTACGGGGCCAAGTAGTCAATACCTT
>NC_046657.1:25120686-25124830 GCF_010883055.1 Belonocnema kinseyi | reverse complement strand
GTACAGGCGATGATTGTCTTAAAGCGTCTTCTTCATATTTGGTGAGTGCGGCTTGAAAACTTCGACCTTACGTACGTACGGGGCCAAGTAGTCAATACCTTTAAACTCTAGAAGCAGCTTATCAAGAGTGGTTCCTATCTTAACATTCAGTGCTTCCTGCCCGGACAATACTACTTCAAGTGGATCCTTAGAGTCTTTAAAGAAATCAACAGAACAGAATTGGCACAACTGATATTTCCTGATCACTCCAATGAGTTTAGTTTGACTCTTATTCGTTAGTACAAAATGAACGCTGCCTGGCGGCATTTTGTAAGTGAGATATCCTTTTATTTTGTCCACACATACGTAATGAGTGACATCAAAAAGTTGAATTTTAGGAAGTGTTAGGATCATGTTTGTTACCTCCGCATTTGGTTCTGTAAAAAGGAATCATGTAATGTTCATCACAAAAATTTGACCATTTTAGACTGAGATTTTCGAGAAAAAAATATAAAGGAGCTTCTAATATATTTTTTCAAATTAGCGAGTCTGAAAATGTCCAATTTGAAATCCATATAGATTTGTGTTTGTGTTGATAAGAATTTTACATGCTGCTAAAGTCCTTGTGACCAAATTATTACATAATATGAAATGAGTGACTATTGTCACGATTAATTTTAATTCAATATCAGCGTTTAAATTTTTTTTTATTTTATAATATGATTAACTATTATTTAGCAGTTAAGTTTAAAAGAATCGCGTTAATATTATATAGAAATTTTTTCTATCTTGTAGGTTCAACAGTGGTGTAATTGAAAATTTTGCCTAGTTGTTTATTTATAACTAGAATAAAGTAATGTTTTTAATTTTTGGGCTGGCAAAACAAAACTTTTTAGTTTTGCATGATTTTTCGAATCTAAAGTTTAGTGTTAAATTCTGAACCTTCTAGATTTAAGAAATTTCTCAGGTAAATCAAAAAATTATAAAGCTCTTAATTGTAAAGGTACAGAATTTGAAACTTTTTTGGGTTCGCTTAATTTTAAGAAATGACAATCCAAATGTATTCAATGTTTAGAATTTTTAAATGAAAACACTTTAATTTTGGAGTTTGAAAATTTAAAACTCTTGAATTTTGAAGACGTATGTCAGCATACAAATTCTTGTATTTGGATGATTTTAATAATAAAAACTCAAATCCTTTATTCTAAATCTGTTAAGTTGATAACACTTCAAATGTAATTAATCAAAATTTTATACTTTTCGTGAATACAGAATTAGAAATCATGTGATTTCCAACATTCTTACTTTAATGGTAGTTATATAGAACATTTTTTAGAATGTTTAAATTTAGATGATTTACATTTTTTACAATAAGTTTTATTTCAAACTTGTCAAATAATTTAAAAAAAAAGAACAAGAAAGTTTGTGATCAACTCTATCGGGCTAGTTTAATTAAGTACTGAAAAATGAACTCCAGCACCTTCGAAAAAACACACTTTTTTATAATAAAAATAAGGAATTTCATACAATTACATGTCAAACTTCTGATCCACTTTCTTTTGGTTTCTTTTCCTTTTTTTATTCTTGCTTTCTTTATTTTTTCTACTGGTTTTTTTCATTGTTTCAAAATAATGTTTCTTAGTTAGAAATGCAGTTTATAAAGAAAATGCAGCTATTTATTGAAATTTCGTTGTATTTTTAAGAATATTGGATAAATATTAAAAAATTTGTTCAATTTTAAGAAATTAAAAATTTTTTAACACACCTAAAATTCCTAAATTCCCGTCCCCAATTTTTCTTAAGAAATTACGAAAATATAGAAACGTTTAACGAGTAATTTTTAAAGAAATTCCTTTGAATTTAAATATAATTCTATAATGTATTATTTCATTTAAACCTTTCAACATTTTTTAGAAAGTTTTCAAATTTACTTTTCGAAAACCTGATTTTCAAAGATTCTAAGAGATGACACACATTTTCTTAAGGTTCGTTAGAAATTGAAAATAATTTTTTATTTTGAAAATTTAATTAAAGCAAATATTCAAAAAAATCTTAAAATATTTCAGAAACTTAAAAAAAGGTTAAAAAAGAGTTTCGAAGATTTTTAAACAGTTTTTCTAACAGGGCACATTAAAAAAACTTAGATTAAATTCGTGTTCATTAAAAACATAGCTTTGAAATTAAAAAAATGTTTTAAAAATTAAAAACATTCAAAAACTAGATCAGAAGAAAATGTTCATTTTTGAAGATTTGGAAATAAAATTTGGGATTTGTTTCAATAATTTTGAAAGGTTTCAAGAAAATTTTCTATTTACAATTTTTATTTTTTTGTTGTTCCATTTTTAACATATTTTTTACAAATATTATTTTTGGTATAAAATAAATCTTTTTGTTTAAAAAATCATCTTTTGTATCAAAAATTCAAAAAGTTGTTTTTTGTTAGAATATTAATCGTTTCGGTTAAAACTTCATCGTTTTGATTGAAAAATTTAACAATCTTTTTAAAATTAGTTGCTTTTTTGAATAAAACATTACTATTCTTACCATTTATGCAGCGATTTTTGTCTAAATAGATATAAATCTTTGGAAATATTTAAAAATGTTTTTTTCATTTTCTCTACAAATTTATTTCTAAAAACGAAAATTCCGTTCAAATTTCTATTTGAATGAATAGCGGAAAGAACCTTCATGAAAAAAATATTCTGCAATGTTAAAAATATATGTTTCTTATTTTAAATTTAAGTGTTTGAAAATTCGTTGTTTTATGTTTTAAAGTTCAGTTGTTCTATTTTTGTTTTGAATTCGACCTTTTTTAATAATAAATTCAACTATTTGGTTGAAATTTTTCTTTTAATTTGTTGTTTTCTAGTAAAAAAAATAATTTTACAGGTTACAAATTCATCTTTTTGAATGAAGGTTGAAATTTTTTTGAAAATTCTTAAATTCTTTGTTTATTGGTTGAAAACTTATCTATCCCTTCAAATAATTTCGGAATTTAAAAAAAATTTTTAGTCTTTGATTATACATTTTTTTGTTTTTCAAAATTTTAGCATATTTAAGAAAATTGTTTTTCAAATTACATTTCAAATATTTTATTGTTTATTCATAATTAATATTTTTTCAGTAACAAATTTAATTATTGGGTTGAAAATACAAATATCTTTTTTCTCTCTAAATTTGGTGTGTTTTGCTATAAAATTAATTTTAAGGAGAAAAATTTTGAAAACCTTCAAAACTTAAAAACCTTGTCTTAAACTTAAACCTAAACCATTACAAATTTTTCCCAGAAAGTATATAAAAAGTGTAATTTTGACATCTTTCAAAAATATTAAAAAAGCTTCAAATTCTTATTTCGAAATCTCGAAAACCACTGTTTTTTATTATAATTTTTTGATCACTTTGAAACTGTGCAAAAGTTTACAAATCATAGTATTATAACAAAATTTTATGAACAGAATTAATTTCCAATATTAAAAAATCAATCAAAATTTGAATGCTCTTTTCTATTAATAATGTTTAGAAACATTTATAATAAAATAAAATGATAAAGAACAATTACTTTTTTGGAAGTTCCCACACAAAAAGTTGTTGGTGCAGAAAATTCATAAATATTTATTAATGTAAAAACAATATGAAAAACAGACACTTAAAGTTATGAACAAGCAGTGTGGCAACCATTAGGACTTTTAAATTTGGCTTCAGTTTAGTGCAATTTATATTAGAGTAAGAGTGAGTAAGAAGGAGAGAGTTTTTCCTACTGCCAGAGTAAAGTAAAAAAAAAAGAGAAATGATCCTGAGATTTAAATGATGAATTCTCAAAGATCTAAAGTTGAGACTATAAAAAGGTTTTTATGTTAATTTTAATCTGAAGTATTCTTATTTACATTTTTAAACAAAGTGTAGCTATATTTAATTTAAGGCATGTCCATTTTTTGTAAATTTCAAAGATTGATGTGGGTGGTTGCAAGATTGGTAGTAACTTTTAAAGAATTCGAAGTTACTTCTGCAAGTAAACTTATTGTAACGAGAAAATTTCGTCTGTAGTGTAACGTAACTGCGAGGAGTTAATCATAAAAAAGACACTTACCAAAGTAATGTTTTGGAAAATTGCCTAACTCAGGATCTGCTACCTCGGAGTGTCCTGAGGAAGAGCCCACTTCCAAAT
>NC_046657.1:25115320-25120586 GCF_010883055.1 Belonocnema kinseyi | reverse complement strand
AAGGTATTGACTACTTGGCCCCGTACGTACGTAAGGTCGAAGTTTTCAAGCCGCACTCACCAAATATGAAGAAGACGCTTTAAGACAATCATCGCCTGTACTTCAGTTTGGTGTGGCGTCCGCTCCAGATGTGGGCACTAGTTACCCCGAACTTACGCAGATCAGCCGTTTCGAAATGTGTGTGCTATATTTTCCTAAGGTGCGCAAGCGCGAAACTGTGCCGCAAGCACCGCGTTTGCAAAACGGCTTGACTATACTGTTGATCAAACGGTTCAGCTTGTTCGGGGTAATGGTTCTCCCGAATGAGTTGGGCCGTTCTATTGAAGAGAAGTGACACTGTTGTGTCAACGGCTCTATGAAAATTCCCTCCGTGTATGTCATGCTGAACTTAGATTATTATTATATCATTACCGCAGAAGCATCATGGCACTACTCATGTAGCCACATTTTTGTGGAGAACCAAAAACTGTTCATTAATCTTTTTATATTATTATTAAATAATAATAACAAGTATATAATATATTCTTGTCTTATATTTATCCTTAATAAAATCAGACGATTGCTGTGCTTAGTTTTATTCTAAAGACTTCAAGTGCTCTGAGAAATCCTCACGGGTATGAAAATATGATCGAGAACATGCTCGATCTTTATGTGTTTTGAAGATTTAATGAGCATTTATCAGAATTTTAGTTGTGAATGGTGCTTAATTTAAATGGGAAAAGAAGTCAAAGTAATTCCTAATATTATTAGCATTAAACAGTGCCTTTTTCAGGATTGCTGCAACATCCCAATTTCTAAATTCTTTTAGTTGTAAAATCAATCATACACCTAGAGAATTAATAATAACGATGCAAACAAACCTATGCTTATAAATACATTTCAAACATTTTTATTGGAATTTTCAAATCAAAAAGTGAAATTTTGAACGTAAGAAATGCATTTTCAAATAAAATGATGAATCTTAAACCAAAAACCTGAATTTTTCTAGAAAAAAGTTAGATGAAGATTTTCTCTCAAAATTAGAATAGTTACAAACAAAAACTGAGTTTTCAGAATAATTAATTAATCTTCAACTAAAAATATTAATTTTCGAGAAAAAATAGAATATTTACATCTTCAGTTTAAAAAAATTCACTTTCTACTAAAAAGAAACGGTTTTTTAGTCGAAGAAATTAATTTTTAACAGCGATAAATTTTCAACGCAAAAGATCAGTTTTCTGTAAAAAGAAACGAATTTTTAACTTAATATTTATTTTCAACCAAAACATTAATTCCTAACAAAAAATAGAATAGTTGAATTTTCTACAAAACAGAACATTTTTTAACATAAATGTTACATTTCTATCAAAAAAGTCAATTTTCCACAAAAATGAAATAGTTTAATTGAATTCTAACTAAAATGATAAATTTACTAGCAAAAGTAAAATACTGAAATTTTCTGTAAGCAAAATAAATTTTCCACCAGAAAATAAAGTATTTTTAACAAAATAGTTAAATTTTTAACTACAGAAATTAATTTTTGATAACAAAGATCAAGGTGAAATTAATGAAAGTTGTCTTCTACCAAAAAGATGCATTTTCAATAAATAGATAGGTTAATTTTCACCTAAACCAGATTCATTTTCGACTAAAAATAGAATAATTAAATTTTCAGTAAAAACGACCTATTTTTCAGTAAAATCAAAGTAAACTTTTAAGAAAAATAGTATAATTTCTAACCAAGAAAATTTAATTTTGATAAAAAAAGGATAAATTCTCGAGAAAAAATAGAAGAAATATATTTTCATAAAAAAATTCTAAATCAGAAAAAAAACAAAAATTTTAAACTAAAAAATCAATCTTCAACCAATAAAACGAGTTTTCCACCAAAATAGACAAGTTTTTTAAGAGATTACATAAATTTTCAATTAAATATTTAAATTTTAAAATGAAATTTACATCAGAAAGAGTATCGATTTGTCAAAAGCTTAAATATCTTCCCACAAATTCGAAGTTTTAATAAGGTACAGGAATTTCTACACAAATAATGGAATAAATGTTGAAATTTAATTTCTAACAAGAAAGATGAATTTCCAACGGAAAACCTGATATTTGATATTTCGTCCAAAAAGGATTTTGATTTTACACAAAAATAGTTGAATTTACGAAAAAAATTCATGTTCAAAAAAGTAGTTGAAACCCTTAACCGAAAGAGATTAAATTTCAATCAAATATTTACGATTTTTAAACATAATAATAAAATTTACTTCAACTTCAGTTTTTCTAAAATACCCTAAATCTTTCAGGCTCGTACTGATATTCCTTGACTTTCTGGAATAATCTGATCGGTAGCAACTATGTGATTGGAAAAATTAAAAAAGGATATGTTTATTTCACTCTAGAATGTTGTTGTATATTTGTAGCTATCATTATGTATATTTATTTAAACAATAAATGCTTTTAATTCTCGTAAATGCTCCATGAATGCCCTGTTCAAGCTTAAATGCTGAGGATATTCTCGAGAGCATTTGCTTGACTGATATTGTTGGGCATTTCAGAACTTTAGCTGTGCTGAATAAATCAACAATTGTGGCGCTTCGAAACGTCAAACGCTAAAACTAACACCACTAATCGATTTGGTGCATTAGTCCATTAAAAAAAAGTTTAAACCATACCAACTATAACCAATCTTTAAAAGCATGGATAAAACATTAGGGAAGACAAAATCCCTAGTAATACAAAATAAGAAATATCACAAAAACATTAAGGTGCATATTTTAGATATTCCATCGATAAGAAATAGCAACATACTCAGTTGTGAGTCAGTCTCCGTTATCAAAAATGGAAATATATTGATTGCATCGACAAATCGTAAAAAATTCAAATTACCACAAACGATGCTCCTAACCTTTATCAGTAAAATAGAAAAAGGGTTTCAACTTAAATATTCTCTCCGCACTATGAAAAATAATGAATTGCAATATTTGAAATCGGCTCTTCAGGCGCTTCCTCAGACTTGATTTTTAATCCATGTATTACAAATGGCAACTTTTATTCTAAAATTTTCAATTGTTTAATGTCATATTTTAAGTAAGTACAGTAAAACCTCGATAATTCAAAGTACTCCGGGACCGAGAAAAACTTCGAATTATCGAAAATTCGAATTATCGAACATAAGAGTATAAACGCACATAATTCGTTCATACGTTTATTATACGTCCTAGATAACATATTATGAATTTCTCTCAAAATACATTCGATGCAGGCAGTGTGGAAATGTTTTTTAGTTTATATTATAATGCCAAAACAGTAATAATCAAACGTGAAAATTTTGACAGGCTCAGAGGGATCAGGAATTGGGAGAATTTAGTGATATGCGATTATGTTTATGTCAGTTCTGGAGAATTTTGAAATTAGCAATGAGTTATCCAACGTAAAAATAATTTGTTCGCAGTCAGTAATTTTTTTCTGTTTGATGCAACTCTTTCTCTGGCAGAAGTTTTCAACCATGTCTAAAGCAGCAAAGATTGTGTTCGGCATATAACTTTGTTCAGAAAGAAACCTGCGAGCAATTGCTAAACCAACTTCAGCATCTCTCAATTTTGTTGGTTGTTCCACATCCTGATCCTCGGCATCATTCTCGTCATCAGATTTTGAAGGTTCTTGTGCCTTTATACTATAAAATATCTCACTATCTGTAGGTTGACTAGCAATAATGATATTAGTGTCTACATCAATGAAATCTTCAAAAGTTACTTCTGTGAAGCCCAACATTCTTTGTAGATCATCCCACTCTTCAGAAGTAGCATCCGATAAAGTTTCGTCTTGTTCTTGTGTTGCAAGATTTATCACGTCAGTTTTCACGAAGCCAGCCTTCCGAAAGCAATTCGCAATTCTATCACTTGTGACATTAGCCGAAGCTTTGTTCAAGTCGAAAATAGCATCCAATAAATTCAAATCAGTCAACCCCATTTTCTCATCCGAAGCCTTGAGCAATCTTTTTATAATTCTCCGCCGGTAATTAACTTTAAGGTTCTTAATAATTCCTTGATCCATTAGTTGCAATTTTGCAGTTGAATTTGGTGGTAAATGAACCACCTTTATGGATTTTAAACTGAACTAGTCATCCAAGCTTTTTTATTGCTCCCGTAAAGCACTGGTAAGGACTTGGCTCCCTTGAAACATCGTGGATTCTTAGATTTGCCTATTACCAGCAACTCTAGTTTTTCTTTACCAGACATATTAGCGCAGACCATAACAGTAATACGATCCTTGGTTTTTTTACCACCATGACAAGTGTCGCCCTTAAATGTCAGAGTTTTATCTGGTAAACATTTGAAAAAAAGACCTGTTTCATCTGCATTGAAGATATCTTCTATTGCATAAACTTCTAACAAGCTAGGCAAAATGTCGGTGAGAAACTTTTCGCAGTCTTCTTTCGAAACAGAAGCACTTTCGCAATTTAATGTCCTATAGATTATTCCATTTCTATTCTTAAACTTTTCTATCCAACCAGAGGTAGCTTTGAAGTCTTTGTATCCTAAGTGAACTGCGAAGAATTCAGCTTTTTCTATCACTATCAAAATCTTCTCCTTGTTCTTGACAATGGAAGTCAGAGAGTTGGCGGGAATCTTGAAATCTGCAGCATTAATTGAAAATTTTATGCATTTTATGCTGGTTAGGAGCAAACCACCACCGTGTATATACCCATGGTGTACGGAATACAGTCGACGCTATTTACCTTCCCACGGATCGGACCGTCGCACAGTGGGGTGAAATCGGAAAACGAGGTTCAAAATGACATTTAGAACGCAATAATGCACCGATTTTAGAATTTTTTTTTTTTAATTCAGAACTAAATTTTGCAGAAATGGTGAGAGTAGATTTTTTATTTTTTTGTTTATTTAATTTTTATTTTAATGCAAACATAGAAAAAAATGTCGATTTTTCTAATTTCATTTTTTATCTTCTAGACAAAATTTTTCTTATACTTCTCGTCCATTGAATTTAGTGCACAGAGGTATAAGAAATATAAAAAAATTCTTAACTTGCATAGTTAATTGTTATAAACAAATTGTATTAGCAAATACTCGACATTAAGGGTTATTCGGCTTCAACGTATATTTCTGCTCTGAAATTGCTTGCTTTCATTGTGAGGATGATACGTGAATATTTAAATTTAACCTTAAATGTTATTTTTTTATTTTATAAACAAATTATATAAACAAATTCACATTTTGGCCGTTTTTAGGCGAAAAGAAACCGTTTTTTCTTTCTACCTTGTTGC
>NC_046657.1:25109064-25115220 GCF_010883055.1 Belonocnema kinseyi | reverse complement strand
GATCAAAATAATTAATAGTTTAGGAGTAGTGATGATTTTAGTTAATGTCAGCGCTGGAGTTTTCGAGTGTACTATAGACTCTGGGTCTTACCGCCGCCGCCGTCACACCATGATCACTCAAAAGTGACCTTGAACATTCGCATTGTAAACAAACCTACGCAAAAGTTCATTGAACTTTTTCTAAATCCATTTTCAAGTCCATTTAAAAATAAAAATAGATCAGTTAGTCCTTATCTACTGGATAGTTCACGTCTGAGTGTCAAGATTACATTGAAATTAATTTGAATATTTTTTGCTTAATAAAAGTGATTTAATAAAAAAGTGGCAAGTTTTCATTTTACATTAAAATGGAAAATATACCGCAAGCTTTTCGAGGTAGAAAACGAAAAAGAGACGAAAATACATTTTTTTGAAAAATGTTCTTTATTTCTTCATTGAAAACCGAGGTCTCTTTTGCTGGCGAAGAAACACTTAGTTAACGACAAAAAGGAGAATATTTCATTAAATATATTTTCAAAAAAATTTTAATGTAAATTTAAAATTTGATAATTGAACTATTTTCTGTTCAATTCTAAGTCATTCTGAGTTCGAATATTAAATGGTGACAGTTATTATCGACAAAAAGTTAATCTTATATTCTCTTAAAATTAATTTTTCAAAATAAGAAATCATTTTGAAATTTCCTAGGAAATCTTTTTTATTCTTCTGAAGACTTTCGAAATTCTTAAAAAGTTTTTAAATTTTTTGTTGGAAATCCTAAAAAATATATATTTGGGTTTAAATTAGGTCGTTCACTATTTGCATCGAAATTTTAGTATGAAATGCTGGATTTTGTCGGTTTAAATTATTTGAAATCATGCAACAATTCAACAATTTTAATTAAATATTAAAACGTTGTAAATAGAACGATTAAGATTGTAACATTAAAAATTCAATTTTTTGTTTAGTTTTGAATATTTGATGTATAATAACTGACTTGAAATGAACAGTCTCGCCTGGAAGCTCAAAGAATATGTGTGCAAAATTTGGTACAAATGATCAAAAACTGCGGATTTTCAAAAGTGTCATACTTTTAAACCTACTTTATTTTATATGTTTCAAAAACAGTACTGAGGGAAAAATTGGATGCTGGTTGGTAAAAAAAATGAACTGTGGATGTTCATAATCATCATACGTCTTAGGCCACTTGATTTTCTATATTTCAAAAACTGTTTAGCCAACCCGCCCTCACACACATTCAGTCTTCCTCCCAATCTGTTTCTGTGCCCCCCCCCCTCCACACCCAACCTGCCCCATATCCTCATAAGAATATGTATGCCAAATCTGGTGACCATTGGTCAAAAACTGTGATTTTGCATAAGCATCTTCCGCTTCAAGCCACTTTACTTTATATCTAATCTACACGTGTATACATTTTTAAGTCGATCCATGACGACGTTGAAGTTTGCCACAGATATGGATTTCAAAATTCTGTAATTAATATAAAAAAACTAATGGTCATATTGAAAAAGTAAAAACACCTCTGGATTCGTATCGGAAATATCTCGATGTGCATTTTTTTTTTGTTTAAACAATTTTTTAAACAATTACGCCAATTGTTATTTTTCTGCAATTGTTATAAACAAAATATGCATCGGATTGAAAAAACAAGTGCACCAATGAATTCCTCTCGAAAAAATCTAGATGTGCATTTTTTTTGTTTTTTCGTAAACCCATTTTTTTGAACAATTAGAGCATTTGTTGTTCAGCGCTCTTTTGCTCCGTGCCTGTAGATATGGATGTCAAAGTTGTGTAATTAATTAAAGAAAAACTAAAAGTCACATTAAAAAAGTAAAAACACCTCTGGATTCGTTTCGGAAATATCTCGATGTGCATTTTTTTTTTGTTTAAACAATTTTTTAAACAATTACGCCAATTGTTATTTTTCTGCAATTGTTATAAACAAAGTATGCATCGGATTGAAAAAACAAGTGCACCAATGCATTCCTCTCGAAAAAATCTAGATGTGCATTTTTTTTGTTTTTTCGTAAACCCATTTTTTTGAACAATTAGAGCATTTGTTGTTCAGCGCTCTTTTGCTCCGTGCCTGTAGATATGGATGTCAAAGTTGTGTAATTCATTAAAGAAAAACTAAAAGTCACATTAAAAAAGTAAAAACACCTCTGGATTCGTTTCGGAAATATTTCGATGTGCATTTTATGTTTTTTTTGTTTAAACAATTTACACAACTTTGAAATCCATATCTACGGGCACGGAGCAACAGAGCGCTGAACAACAAATACTCTAATTATTTAAAAAATGGGTTTAAGAAAAAACAAAAAAATGCACATCTAGATTTTTTCAAGAGGAATGCATTGGTGCACTTTGTTTTTCGATCCGATGCATGTTTTGTTTATAACAATTGAAGAAAGATAACAAATGGAGTAATTGTTTAAAAACTTGTTTAAACAAAAAAACAAAAATGCACATTGAGATGTTTTCGAGACGAATCCAGATGTGTTTTCACTTTTTTGATGTGACTCTTAGTTTTTTTTATATTAATTACACAACTTTGAAATCCATATCTGTGGCAAACTTCAACGTCGTGATCTGTGCTACGGTGTATGCAGGGGTTTTTTGGAGTCGCTAATCACGAATTTGAACTCAGATTTTTAAAATTTAAAATGGCGCATCCAATATGGCAGCTGAAATTTTTAATATTTTTTTTTGAAAATTGGTTTACAGGGGTTTTTTGGTATCTCTGATCACGAATCTGAACTTAGATTTTGGACATTCAAAATGGCGGGCAAAAATTCAAAATATTTCTAAATTGTTTTTTGAAAGTTGGCACAGGCAGAGGGTCGCTGATCTTGAATCTTTATTCACAATGACAAATATTTAGAAAATTAAGGTTTGAAAAAATATACACCTACTCACCTTAAACATGGATTAGTACCAATTTTCTGAATTTTCAATATCTAAATTCAGATTCGTGATGAGTGACTCCAAAAATCCTTGTACACTAATTTTTAAAAAACCCAGAAAACTTTATTATTTTGACCGCCATATTGTATCCCTCATTTTGGATTTTCAAAGTCTGATTTCAGATTCGTGATCAGCGACCCCGGAAACCTCTGTATACCAATTTTCAGAAAAAAATCCAAAAATATTCTAAGTTTCGGGCGCCATCTTGGATCCATTATTTTAAATTTCGAAAATCTGAGTTCATATTCGTCATCACTGACACTAAAAATCCCTTTGTACCAATTTTCAGATAAAATCCAAAAATATTCCCGATTTCGGCAGCCACATTGGATCCGCCATTTTGAATTTACAAAATCTGAGTCCAGATTCGTATTCAACGTCCCAAAAATCCTTAAGTACCCATTTTCATAAGGATTTGATGGACAGTTTTTTTAATAATGAATTTCTTCAACAAAAAAGGGTTTTTCATCCTTGTTTATAAGTACTAACAAATTATTTCAAAAATTTAGACCCTTCGCACAAAAATTTCAATTTTCTATCATCCTTCGAGCATGAAATTAAAAAAAATCTGTGGGGAATCCAATATAAACTACTCTGAAATCGCGAAAAATGATATGAAAAAATGTGGGAATACGGTATTCCCACCATGCCGCAAAGGGTTAAGATCGAATTACTTGGCCCCGAAAATCCACCGACGGTGGATTTTCGGGGCAGCCATTTTGTTTTTACCACTTTCATCTTAAATTCGAATCCCTTGACCGCAAAAACCTTAGGATACTGAGCTTTAAAAAAGTCTGCTCATTATCAGAATTTTTCCAACTTTTTGGGTATTTGTGGCAACTGTGCTACGCCGATATTACTAAATACCTATACATGCATATAAAAGTGGACAATAAGTTTTTTCGATAGGATTTCAAGAAGTGTTAATGAGGGGGTTGATTTTGGTTTTTTGTTTATTTTTAAGGTGACGGATATTAGCACATTTGGAATACTATTTTGAAAGCCCTGTACAAATTTTATTTTGCAATTATTGACAGTTGATAGTATCATTGTGAGAGTTATGATGAGTTTGGAAACTTTTAACTATTTTATAAAAACAGCGCAAGCCCTCACTCCGTCCCTATTTTTATCGTTGATAGCTCGGTCATTATATCGGTGTAAAATTTTTTATTTATGTCGCGTATCAGTGCATTTGTACATCTTAAAGTTCGTTCAATTTAAATACCTTAATGATTACTATTATTTTTAATATCAAGGTCGATTTGTGGGCTCTTTTGGTTGTTTTTTTTTCAAAAAAAAAAATTTGTGGGCTTTTTATGGGCTTGCAAAAGCTGCAAAAATTAAATTTCTAAAAGTAGCCCCTATCTTCTGAAAACTAACCTACACCTCAAAAAAGAAAACTTTTCGATGGAGTTGCTGGCCGCCAATATCTCCACTACATGAAATTTGAAAAATAGCAAATATCAATAGCTCTAGAAATTTGGGCCTTTTTTGTGCTCTACTGAACTGCAAAAGTTAATTTATAAGAACCATATTTCTTAAAAACTACCCTTATAATTAAAAATGCACTTAACGTAAATGTGTGCAAATCAGAATTTCCAACATTTTTTGGGCTCTTTTTGTGCACAAGTACCGATTTTTGGGTTTTGTATTTTTCTCAAAAAAGTACTTTTTGGATAGAGCTGCTGGCCACCAGCTTGTCCACTTCATAAAAGTTCAGCTGCCCTAAACTGAAAAATTTATAAAGATTTGAATTCAAATTAATTACGACAACGATTTCTTAAAAGCTAGTTTCGATATCCTTTTACCGATTTAAGTCTAACACTTCGTCGGCTAAATCATTCGTGCTAATCAGAAAATAAAAGTATCAACTCTAATCAACTATCAAACACTTTATATTATATATATTTTCACAGTTATAGTTTAACACACCTAGACACTCCTATAATGACTCCAGACAACTTGTCAGGACTGTAGATGATTTGGCTATCTGCACAGTAATATTCCACGAATCCTAGTAAATAGCCCTGTCACATTTAGCGAACCAAATTTTAGCCACCTTCAATAAAACTTACCAAAAAATTCACATAAAAAAGAATTGAAACACACACACACAACTCTTAAGGTCTCCAGTTGATATATCTACAGTTGCAACAATATTCCGCAACCCCTAGCTGTTATGGAATACTACTCTGAGGTTAGATATATCTACTAGAGAGAAGAAAAGCTGCTTGTGGTGATTATGTTTAATTTAAAATATTTTTTAACGTTTCATTTGATTGACGGTGAGACTTAGTTCGTTAAATGTTAAAAGGGTAGTTCCTAGAGGTCGTTGAAGTTTACCATTGAGATAGATATGTGAACTTCATTCTTAAAAAGTTGCCTCAGGTGATTCTATTTAATTTTACATTTTTTCGTTGGATTCAGTTTAAGATAACTGAAACTGAATTCTTAGAATTTTATAGGAATACCTCCTTATTGTTTTGGAATAATAATGTACAAAAATATATCACAACTAGAGCGTTGAATAGCTCTTTAGGGTGATTATTTTTAATTAAAAAGTTTTTGGGTAGTTTCAGTTGAAGGAAGCTTTGACTTTTTTTGTTAAATTTGATCGCGGTAGTTCTTAAGATCGTAGTATATCACGTTGAAGATAGACGTATTAACTGAAGTCTTATAAAGTTTTCTGGGGTTACTTTTTTTAATAAAATTTTTTTAGCGATTTTAATTGCAGACAGATGAGAATGGATTCGTTAAAATTGATAATGGTAGTTCCTAGAGTTGAGAAATATTATTGTGAGGGTAGATACATCAATTAGAGACTTGGATAATTGTGTCTGAAAATTATTTTTAACCGAAAGTTTGTATGACTATTTCAGTAGGAAGCAGCTGAGACTATTCATTAAATTTGATAGTGGTAGTTCCTGTGGGTTGTGGGATATTTTTGTGAGGGAAGATATATGTTTACTAGAGACTTTGAAAGTTGCGCGTTTGAAAGTTGTTTAGGGTATTTATGTTTAATTGAAGGTTGTTTTGGAGATATTAGTTTAAGGCAGATGGGACGCAAAAGTTTTGGGCCACATTGTTTTTCTGATCTACGAGGGTGGATTGATAAGTTTCCGGCCTGACCAAGAAAAACAACGTTTTTAAGAATTTTTTTTTTTTATTTCTCAACATAATCTCCTCCAAGGC
>NC_046657.1:25107602-25108964 GCF_010883055.1 Belonocnema kinseyi | reverse complement strand
TACAAGCTATCTAAGGATGATACTATAGAACGCCACCTCAAGGTAGGCCTAGTGGCGCCATCTCTTGGTCAGGCCGGAAACTTATCAATCCACCCTCGTATTCCTTCAAAGGCGAACTGGATTAAAAATCCATTGATGCGGGAATTATGTATACTATTTGTGCCTAACATTAAGGTAGGTAACAAGTTTTGAAAAAAAAAATCCATTGTTTTTTTTTATTATATTCTATATTGACGTGTGCAAACGTATTGGGCCACTATGTTCAGATATCTCTAGAAGCGATGCTATGGTAACAACTTCGATTCCTCTCGTTTGTTAATTGTTTAACCTATCAGATCAAGTCATTCTGAAGTCAAAATGCCGATACATACGACCCATGAGATTCGGGAAGCTGTGTTAAATCTTTCTGAACAAGGGAAGACTTCTCGTGAAATTGCTGCCTCATTAAAAATTGGTAAGAGTACTGTAAATAGATTAATTGAGAAATTCAGTACTACCCAGGGTCTACTGGACCTCCCACGATCTGGTAGACCACGGAAAATGACAATTCGTGTTGACAAGATCATCAAACGCAAATCACCAATTGATGTCAAGAAAACAGCATCTGAAATTGCCAATGAACTCCGCGATGAAAACCATGCCAACGTGAGTAGGAGCACTGTGGCTCGTTGTTGAACTGTTCGGACTTGAACTTGTTGAACTTTTTTGGACTGTTCGGACGCGTTGTTGTTAAGAAACCCTTGATCAGCAAGAAGAATCAAAAGGCCTGATTGGATTTTGCGA
Source organism: Belonocnema kinseyi (assembly GCF_010883055.1). Classification (NCBI taxonomy): domain Eukaryota; kingdom Metazoa; phylum Arthropoda; class Insecta; order Hymenoptera; family Cynipidae; genus Belonocnema; species Belonocnema kinseyi. The sequence goes on along the minus strand of NC_046657.1, from coordinate 25,108,181 downwards.
AGAAATACGAACACTGGACTCCGGAGCAGTGGACTAAAGTACTTTTTCTGACGAATCGAAGTTCAATCTATTCGGAAGTGATGGCAAGAAGTATGTTCGACGTCCGAAAAATACCAGATACGATTCTTGGTATCAAATTGCAACAGTCAAACACGGAGGTGGATCAGTCATGGTTTGGGGCGCTATGTCTTCGCAAGCAGTAGGTCCACTGCACAAGATTGAAGGCATCATGGACAAAGTTATGTATCGAGATATTATGGCAGCACTAATCCGCTGCACTAATCTTGAGGTTGAATGTGTCCAGGCATGTGATGACGTCACGTAACCCCAAACAGAAGCCTCGTCGGTGAATATTACCTCGTCCCAATCTCGATCAACATTTTCCTGGGCCCACGTAAGTCGCTTTTCGATGTGCTTTTCACCAAGCAATGGTTTTTTCATTGTAGGGCGACACTTTACGTCATTTGCATGAAGATAAGTTCTTATAGTTTCATGTGATATATCGTGACCCTTTTTCTTCAATTTCGCAGCTCCTTCTCGCAGAGATAGTAAAGGATTGCGAGAAAACATTGACACGAT
>NC_046657.1:25105883-25107502 GCF_010883055.1 Belonocnema kinseyi | reverse complement strand
ATTTCTTTTACTTTACTTAAAATTATGTATATTGACGCGCTCATTACGAAAATCATGGTAAATATTCCCGCAAATTAGATTTCCACGTTCAAAACCAGGAAAGACTTTTTAATTGTAGTCGTTTTGAAAAGTGAAAAATAAACAGCAAACGAGAAAAGTGTGGGAATCCAAAATAGCTAGACTTATACTAATCTATCATAATCAAAATATTCATTAATTAGAATTTTTGCTTATAAATGTTGTTCTACGGTTTAGTTTTTTTATCTTAGGTCAAATTATTCCAAGTAGGTTACCATTTTTTGAAAGTTTATTTTTTTATTGTATGATCAATTTTTATTATCCTTTATGAACAAGAAGATCTTTCATTGTTTTGGTAACAAGCGACATTATATTGCGAAAGTTTGTAACAACCAAAATTTAAAGTCACGGTTAAATCAACCATTTTCTTGTGAACGGCTAAACAAATTTCAAGGATTCCTATCCTAAAGTTTTTGTTTCAAAATTTTTATTTAATCAGTCATTTACCTGAATACAAAAACGATAATTTTTTAAAAAGCAACCAATTGTTCAGAATAAATTCCTTTATGCCATAATTTTGGTCTTCTTTAGGCTTTTATTTACAACGATGTCGATTTGTGGACTTTTTTATTTTTCTCAAAAAGCAACTTTTGGGTGAAGTTCCTAGTAGCCAGCACCTTTTAGCTTTGATTTGGCTCGAATCCCGATTTTCGACCTCCCTAATTTTTCTCGAAACACGAAATTGAAAAATTGAAAAACTGAACAGCGCGAGAATTTTGGGCTTTTTGGGATTTTTAAAAACGCAAAGATTAATTTTCCAAAAAACAACACCTATCTCTGAAAAACAAGCCTAAAAATAAAAAATGCACTTAAACTAAACGAGGGAAAATCACAAACATACAGTGGTGCGCAAAAGTTTTGGGCCAAACACATTTTTGACTATATCTGGTGAATTAAAGCAGTTGAGAAAAATTGAATATATACAAAATTTCAGTATTTCATTGAACTACAAAGCTACAACATTTACATATTTTTAATTAAGTTTGTTGACAATTCCATTCACATTGTTTGTAACGACAGTGTTCAAAAATAATGGGCCACACTTATCCCATAGGTTTCAAAAAATAGTTAACGTTCATAAAATCAACAAGAATATTATTATTCCGTTGCTTATTGACTAATACTTTTTGGCCATACCCTTAGCAGCAATTACAGCAGCACATCGTCGAGGCAGTGAATCAACTAAGCGTTTAACGTAGCCTTTCGGTATTTTTCCCCATTCTTCCTGAGGAGTTCGCCATAAGTCATCCTTGTTCGAATGTTTTTTCGTTTCAGCATGTCTTCCGAGTATGTCCTACAAATTTTCAATCGGATTTAGGTCTGGAGATTGAGCTGAATGATCCAGAAGCTTCACTTTTCGCCCTCCCAAAAATTCCTTATCCAGCTTCGACTTATGTTTCGGATCGTTATCTTGCTGGAAAATCCAATTTTTGGGAATTCTTCTTCTACAGTCTGTCAAGTTAAAGCGTGGGTGGCTTTACTCGCAGTCGGTAAGGTGTATCGACATGATTTTGGTGTCAAAATATTAAGAAGAGCTCCCT
>NC_046657.1:25099953-25105783 GCF_010883055.1 Belonocnema kinseyi | reverse complement strand
TCATGCAGAAATTAGAAAATATTAATTATCAACAAAACTTATCTAGAATGATGAGCAGTCAGAATTTTTGCTCACATATATACTTTTTGATATCTTGTTTGTTCACGCTGTTCACCTGAATAAACATTTTGAAATTAATCGAAAGATGCCTTTTATTGTTCACGAGACCAACATTGTATCTTCTTATTCAGCCCCTCTAGCCCCCTCATTATCAACTGCGACTGACTGAAATTTTAGGAAATCCGTAAATCAAGGACCGTCAAACAAGGTAGCAGAGTACTTCAAAATCTGTTTATTTTCTTATCGGAGCCGAAATATTCTTGAGAATCATGACGTTATTACGAAAACATGTTTATTTTCTATTATTGAAATCTTAACAATCAGAAGGGCATTCCACCAGATAAGATTAGGCATCTTCAAAATCACGTAATTCATAAATTCAGTTAAATAAATGTACAAATAAAGTTTGCAAAAATTTTGTTTAAATTTTCTAAAATATGTGAAACGAATACATTTCCAATCAGCCAGAGTTTTACACTTGAATAAACCAAATTTTTTAGAAAAAAACGTTGTTATTTAGAGAAAATGAGAAGATATTTTTCTTATCAGCAAAAAAAATATTTCCAAGAAATTATATGAATTTTGTAAATTATTTTTGAAAGAACCCTGTTTTCTTCAAACCTCAATAACTACTGACCTAATTTAGATATTCATCACTTTATTTTTACATTCTCATCATTTAGCATTAAAAAGTATAAGAATTTTTCAAAATTTGATAACACTGTTTTGCAACAGTCCTCCACGTTTCGAAACCCCGAGAATCTCATAAATAAGTTTTAACATTGAGATCTGCCTGTCTGCCTCTCCGTCTGTCGACAAACATGATAATTCTCGGAAAAATGAACGGAGCAAATCGATCTTTGGCACACCTTTTTTAGGTCCTAAAAGAAAGGAATTGTTTTTAACCAGCCTTTTTGCATACGAATTCATAAGTTAGAACATTTTCAAAAAGTTTGGGAACATATTTTTTATATTTACAAATGTTACACACGATATAAAAAAAATTCAAGGAAAGAAAAAAATTGCTTTTTGCCCTACAAAAGTATCATAACAACTTTTTAGTTTTTTTTTTAAGTTGAAAATTCAAATTTTTATTGAACAAAAAATAATGAAAAATAAAATATTCCATTTGGTGGTCCAACCATGCAGGACACTAAACAGAATTATTAACAAAATTATGATTCCAAACAGGATCTACAAATTCCTTAATAATCACTTATTGATAGCACACGTACCTTTTCCTTTATTCGTGAAAAACAACATTTTAAATATAAAACAAAATTATCAAAAAAATTGTGAAAAAAAGAGAAAAGTTACGAAAAAAATGTAACGAAAATTAAATGTCCGGAAAAGAGCTACAAATCTGTTATTAATCACTATATAATAGAAGAATTTCCTATGAAATCAAACAGTCTGACCCTGTTGCTGTCACGGAATTGCTTGGCTCTGATACATATTGTTTTCTCATGCAGAATATGATACAAGTAATTTTTTTGTTGTCAAAACTGTTTTTTCCGCAAATCGATATTGACATACTATATTTTAAGGATTGACAACAATTCTTATTTTTTCAACTTTGTTGAAACAGTCAGAAGAAAGTATTTGGCAGACAAAAAACAGACTAGGTCAGGCAGACTTTCGTTTTCATCATGAAAGTGTAAGGCAGTAGGCATTGTTGATGCTGAGTTTGTGTGATTTTGGTAGTAAAATTTGAGGTGAGTGAATTAGGAAAGTGTGTAGTAGAGTTTGTTTGCAAGAGATTGATTGAGGGATTGTGAAATTGACAATCGATTGATGCTTTTATCAAAACGAAGAGAAGGAAGAAGGGAAGCAGTGCAGATAAGGACGATATAGATTCAAGCTTGAAACTTTTAAAAATTTTCAGATCGCCTCCGGAAAAGCATAGTTTTGTAGAGAAGGATGAGAATAGTAGAATGTCTGAAGATAACGCAGATAAAACCCAAGATCCAATAGAAGAGGAAAGAATGAAAGAAATTACTGAATGACAAAAGCAATCAGGCGAAAGCGGCTAAACTTAGGAAACACATGAAAAGAAGTCATGTAACAATTAAAGAAAGGAATGCTATCATTAAAACAAAAATTAGAGAAGCAGGAAGATAATAATAATAAGGTAGAGGAGATGGTAGGTAAGATTAAGAAAATAGACACCTCTAACCAGTAGTTTGAAGGGGTGATAGTGGGGATACGGAAAAGGAAAGGCTAAGCAAAACAGAACAAAGAATAGAAAAGAAAAAGAGGGAAAAAAGAAAAACAAATATTGTAATAAAGGGTACAAGATAAGATGGAAACAAGCTGAAGAAAGGAATGGAAAAAGTACAAAAAAGGGTTGAAGCTAAAGTAGAGATCGAGGAAGTGCTAAGTGCGGGAAGGGAAAAGTAAAGAGGGGAAAGAGTGCTACTGGTGTAACTAAGAAAATATAAACATAAGAGAGAAGTGGTGACAAATAAAAGGATGTTATATGAAAGATTGCAGGGAGTAGAAGACGAGATCTAGAAAAATAAGGATTTGTCAGAAGCAAAAAGATACAAGAAACGAATGTAGGTAAAAGTGGATATTTTAGTCAAATATATCAGGACTGTAGGGAAACGATAGAGATTGTATGAGAAATTTTACAGAGTGAGATGCAGTAATAATCACGGATACGTGGTTAGATGAAAAAGGATGGGAAAAAGTAAGGAGAATGTTAACAAGAGATTACGAATTACAAGCTGAAAATGCAAATAGGAAGAATAAAAAGGGCAGATATATGGGAGGAGTAGCAATTATAGTAAGAAGCAGATGTATAACAGAGCGCGATAACAAAACAGAGGAAAGAACAAAAAGATGAATTAATAGTAGAATTAGTAAAGATGGGAGAAGCGAAGTCAAAGATAGTGACGGTTTATGTAAACGGTAATATGCAGCAAAAAGCAGACGAGATGAAAGAAATGCTACAGGGAAATAAAAAGGAGATTGGGTCTATAAAAGGTGGATATTTCAATGCAAAAACATTAGCTAGAGGAGGGAGGGAATGGAGAGAAGAGTGAGGACGAAAATCTAAAAATAAGGTACTGAATGATGAGGGAAACACATTTATAAAGATCTTGGAGGAGTTTAGATGGTTAATCTTAAACAGAAATATAGCGAGAGCGGAGGAAGGAAAATATATATGCTCAGGGCAAAAAGGAGAACGGTAATTTATTATATGATAGTGAATGATGGAAGAAAGAAGGTCAAGAAACTGAAGATAGGTGATTATATTGATTCGGATCGTAGACAAAGTTAAGATAGAAAGGGGGCAAGGTGAGGGCCTAATTAGACAGGAAAGGAAAAGATATATACAGTAGCATATGCAAACGATATAGTGCGAATGGCAGAGAATGAAGAAGGCATGTCAGGCATAATTACAGGATTAGTGAAATGCTTCGATAGAAAAAGGTTGAGTTTAAATATAGAAAAGACAAAGATAATTAGGTTTAGAAAAGGAGGGAGGAGAAGGAAGGAATGAACGGGCATATGAATGGGAATAAAGTCAGAAAAAGTAAGACAGTTAAAATATTTAGGATATATTTTGAAAGCGAATAAAGATCATAGAGCTCATATGAGCGAAAGCATAAGGTTATGGACCAGAAATATGGTAACCCTCGTAGTTATTTTTAATTTTTATTTGGCGCCAGATAGGTTTCTCCATAATGGAACCTCGACCACGATGTCCTGGCGTCGGCTAGCAGGAAAGCAAGCTCTAGTTTAACATAAGTCATAAAAAGCGGAGCGGGAGGGGGGGGGGTAGCTCTTGCAACCGAGAGAGAAAATTTGTTCCTTAGTGTTCCAGACCCTCGTAATATAAAAATTCACTTCTTTTGTCAGGGTAATAAAATGAAAGTTATATTTACTTTAACACTGTGTGAGAAATTCACGGGGAAACCGGCGCCATTTGCTCCGACCTCTACTTTACTTGACAATACCTTCGCCAAGTCATTTGGAGAGATTAGTTCGACTTAACTTATCACTGTTAGCCTCTCAGCTAAACGTCTCTAGCCGACTCTGAAGTTCGCTGCTCATTTTCGTCGTCTTTTCCGCTGTTTTCCGTCGGGCGTTACCAACATCCTGCGAGGACTTCGACGATTAGTTGGTGCCAACATACGAGCTCCAATTGGGCCTGCCGCCAATGCCCGACATCTGCAGTAGAATCTGTCTAGCTGATTGGTTCTGGCCTGCGGAGCACTGCGGTTGATACTGGCTGTGCGTACGCCCGCTTTTAATTTGTCTAGCATAGTTTGTGTCTGGTCGTCTAGCCACGTCGCTCGCGCGTACCGACCTCCCCTTTCATGCCAGCGCGTGGTCACTCGTTTACGTGGTGTTGCAGGGGTGGTTTTTCATGCTACAATGGTCCACCCGGGCTGCCAACAGTGCTCGTAACGAGTGCCCCGAACTCTCCTGCGCCGGTTGGCCCTACTACAATAAAGTTTCTGGTCGAATCCCGGCCGCGCAACCCTTGCCTGGGTTTCATTTACAGTAACCTTTCGGGAGCCGGTCGGGCTACATTTTTCTCCAATCACCAAGTCGGGAGGCGGCCGGTTACTGGTTGAGCCAACCCTGGTTACATCTCATGGTCGGGAGCCTAACCGGGACTAGCCAGAATAATTTCGTTGTCATAATTACACATTTTTGTAAAGCTATGATGTTATCAAAGACGTAATTATGGATTATGAATGAATTATTAATTGAAAAGTGTAATTGAAAGATTTATCAGCGCAGTGAAACAGAAATAAGCTGTTTAAATTTTTTTTCAACATTACATTTTTCTAAATGTTTTAACTTACTAAATAAAACTGTTATAAATTTTTGGTATGTACATCAGCAGAAATGTTACAATTTCCACTAATTTCAGGCAAATAAAATCGAGATCCGTAATTAAAATCAACCTTGTTTCGGTAATCAGTCTGAAAACCCCACTTTTACTTACTTACTTTACCTACTTATTATTAGTAATTAAATTATGCTCTTGTCAATACACTTTTTTATGTGTACCTGCCTATCCTAAAATCACCACCTGTTTCTCAACGTGAAGCAATTCCTACGAGGTTCTTTTATAAATGGTTAAAATTTTACTCCAGTCTTCTTGCCAGAATTGATAAACTTGATCTGACCGTACCGGATCGACCGGCCAGTATTGAAGCTGGGATCCGACCAGTCTGCCGTGACGTATTTAGCCGGATCGCGGCCTAATTCTCCGAGCAGCGGCCGGCTATAACCGGGGCTGTCCGGCCGAGATCCGGTCGGTTCCCCGAATAGATCCCTACACGGGTCTCAAGGTGATAAGAACACATACTCTCTTAGGTTTTTCATGAAAACTATTTTCTACTTAGTTTTATTTAAAATGTTTATCATACGCCGAGATACGAGGGTGGATCAAATATAAACCGGAATTTTACAAATACTTTTCTTAGCCAATCGCAAGCACTCTCACAGTGCAGGTTCTTGTAATGTAGTGTATTGGGAGTGGGTAAAACGCTTGGTGAGCTGTTTAACTCCGACAATTCGTCAGTACAGCTATGGGTGAGCAACAGGTTCCAGCGTCTGTTGCACAACGGTTTATAATAAAGTTTTTAACATAAAGAAGGCGTTAAACCGTGCGAAATTTTGACTCGATTCAAGGATCAGTATTGGGATGATACTCTGTCTAAAACTCAAGTGTTTGATTGGGCCAAAAATTTTAAGAGTGGACGAGAAAGTGTGGAAAATGTGAGTCATAATCGACGTCCAAGAT
>NC_046657.1:25075862-25099853 GCF_010883055.1 Belonocnema kinseyi | reverse complement strand
TGAAACATGGGTGCATCATTACACTCCCGAGTCCAAGATGGCGAGTAAAGAATGGCGAAGGAAAGATGAAGCCGGTCCTGTGAAAGCCAAAACCCGTCTCTCGGCCGGTAAGGTTCTCGCGACCGTCTTTTCCGACTACAGAGGAGTGTTGCTCATTGATTTCCTACATGATCGACGTACGGTTAACGCTGCCTACTACTGCCAGCTGTTGGAGGCAGCAAAAGCTGCTTACAGAAGCAAAGGACGCGGTAACCCCATCAGAAACGTCATCCTTCTTCATGACAATGCCATGGAGCATTTGACAACGATCAAGATGTTGAGGAATTTGTGCGCAATTGGTTGATGACTCGACCTCAAAGTTTCTACGAGCAAGGAATTAACAAGCTTCCAAACCGCTGGAAAAAATGTGTAGAGCGTGAAGGAGACTATGTAGCAAAATAATCAATAGTATTTTTGGTATTGTTTTATAAATAAATAAATATTAAAAAAGAATTCCGGTTAATATTTGATTCACCCTCGTATATAAAAAGAACTATTTTTACGTTAAAAGTTGGTATTAGCCTATAAAGCATATACATGTCTCTTATTTAGCCAAGTACTACGACATACCCAAAAGTGATAAGAATCAATGAAAAGTGAAAACTAGATAAATGATTCAAAATTTCAGGAAAAAAGTTCTACCTTTTGCCATTACTCTACGAGAATATTTTTATTAATGGATAATTTTTCGAAAACAATGGAGCAAAGAGTTTGCATTAAATTTTATGTGAAAAATGGAATCCAGTGCTCTAAAACTCTTGAAATGTTGACAGTTGCATACGGTGAGTCTACTCTGAGTAAGAAAAATGTGTATAAGTGGTACAAGCTGTTCCAAGAAGGCCGAGAGGATGTCGAAGACGAACCTCGCCCTGGACGTCCAAGCACGTCAACAACAGATGAAAACGTTCGAGAAGTGGACGAAATGGTGTTGAAAAATCACCGAATTACCATCAGAGAAGTTGCTAAAGATGTTGGCATATCAGTTGGCTCATGCCATGCTATCTTTTCGGACGTTTTGGGCATGAGACGTGTGTCAGCGAAATTTGTTCCAAAACTGCTTAATTTTGATCAAAAGATCCGACTGAAAACAGCACTACAGTCATGCCTCAGCCTCCATATTTACCGGATTTGGCCCCCAGTGACTTTTTTCTTTTCCCAAAACTGAAGCCACCCATGAAAGGACATCGATTTTCAACGATTGAGGAGATAAAATCTGCATCGCTAAAAGAACTCAAGGCCATACCACAAAATGATTTTTAGAAGTGCTTCGATGATCGGAAAAAGCGTTTACACAAGTATATTATATCTGAGGGGGATTACTTTGAGGGGGCAATATAAATATTAAGGAATAAATGAATATTTTTTAGGAAAACGATTAAGTGAACGTATTTTTTGAACACACCTCGTATAATTACATCTTTTGTACCTTGTCACAATAGTTGTGATTCTAAGAGATCATGTACTTTTTGAACTTGTGAAATTTGTAAGATAGTGTCAATTTGTTATTATAAAAAAGAAAACCTTCAGATTCCTTTAGATGCGGATTCTGAGTCGTTTTCCAGCTACTCCATATGCCTCTTTTTCTAAAGTAACCAAGTTTCTGCGTGTTTCGCAGAAAGAGTGTTTTTTTATACCATTTATGATATTTTCACAAATTATTCTCAGACACATAATTTATTACTATTAACAGCATAAGGTAGCAAAGAAATTGAATGCACAAGATACGAATCTTTTGAAATTTTGAAAGGAAAATATCACGAGCGATTGGAAACGCAAAGCAACACGAATAAAAGTAATCAATTGAATAACAATATTTCAAATAACATTATTATTAAAGTCTATAATAAAAAAACAATACCCTGCGTAGAATTTTTTCCGGTTGGCCCTCATGAAACAAGGTTTCTGTTTGGATCCCAGCCGGGCTACACCTGGTTGGGCTTCATGGACAGGAACCGGGAGGCAGCCAGCCGAACTAAATTTTTCACGAATCACGTAGTCCCGGGTCGGCCGGTTACTGACCGAAACAACCCTAGTTCTATCCTATGGTCAGCAGCCGGCCGTGCAGAAATAATACAGTTTTTATAAACTTCTCTATTTTCACACCATGTGTAGACTGCAAACTTTCAAATTTACCGCCATATTGAAATAGATTTATTTTCATCGCCTCTTTTTAGATTACCATTCTAATGAGAAGGTGTCTGTCTGTCTGGATTCTGTAGTGCGTAGGCACAAGAACTTAAAAAAATGCTTGGATTGGATTGAGTGATGGCAAACTTTTTTAAGGCCTAAAATAAAAGGAGTAGTTCTTTAGCCAGCTATTTTGCCTAACAACTCAAAACGTTAGAGGATTTTCAAAAGTTTTAAATATTATTTTTTCAAGATTTGAAAATTCTATGTACAGCTTTTCGTAGTAATAAGAAATTATAAAAATGTATCCTTGCCATTTTTTACGAGAAAAAAAAATTATACAAAATAAATTTGTTTAAAAGTGTTTAGTATTGAAAAGCAAAGAGTTAAATCTTTAACTAAAAAGAATGATTTTATTTTAAAAAAAGATCTATTTTTAACTTAAAAGGATGAATTTTTAATCAAACAGTTGAATTTTCAGCTAACAGGTTAATTTTTTTGACTAAGAAGACTAATTTTTTGCAAAAAATATGGATTTTAAAAAGGTATTGAATTTTGAACTAAAAAAGATTAATTTATAAATAAAAATGGAATAGCAAAATTTTCAGTAAAAAATCCTTACCCTTAAAAATAAAAAAAAAGGATTTCTTAGAAAGATATCTAAATTTTTTACTAATGGGATTATTTTTTAAATAAAATAATGAGTCCTAACAAGAAATGTATTTTTAGGAAAAGAGTTGAACGTGAATCTTTTTATATTATCAATTGTTTCAAATAAAGAATTACTCGAGAATTTAATTATAAGCATAATTAAACTGTGCTACTTCGAATTATTTAGGGTATTTTAAATAAACAAGATAACTTCTCGGGTATAATATCTTAAAAATATGCGTAGAATTTGAATTCAGTTCAATCCAGTTTAGACTAGTTAAAATACGAAATAATACAAATACGTTTATTTCTGAGTCAAATTAATTCATATTAACAAAATTGGCTTTCAACAAAACATAACAAAAGCTTTTAAGAAAATAGTTAAATTTTCAGCCAGAGCGATGAATCTTAAATTAATAAATTAAATTTCTAATAAAGATGGTCAACTTTAAAAAATATTATGGAAAGAATCAATCAATTTTGAAACAATAATGGAATAAACCAATTTTCGGTTTAAATGAATTAATTTTTGAATAAAAAAGCGAATTTTCAATAAAATAGTTCAATTTTTAAACAAATATATAGATCTTCAATTAAGAAAATTAATCTTTACGATAGTATTTTAACTTTTAACACAGTATTTGATTTTTCAATGTTAAAGATTCATTTTGTGCCAGAATGAAAACGAATTTACAAAAAAATATATAATTTTTAACCAAATTCTTAAACTTAAAAATAAAAATGAACAACTTTCAAACAAAACAATGGACCTTGAAGAATAAATTTAATTTTTAGCAGCAAAAGCCAACTTTTAACAAAAAGATTAAATTTCAAATCCAGAAGATTATTTGTATACAAAAGTAGATGAATTTAAAAGAAAATATAAAAGTTTTCTACCTAGTTCTTGAATTTTCAAATAAATTCTAAATTTCTTGCAAGAATTGGTAAACTTGATTGGACCTTCAAAGTTCACCACAATCTTTACGATGAGCCTTAAAAGACAAAACAAGTCACTCATATCTCAACATTTTAAAACATTTTTTCACCGCTTTGTGGCCGGATTACCGGGCCGGTATTGAAGCTGGGATCCGACCAGTTTACTGTGACGTCTTTAGCCGGATCCCGGCCGGGTTGCCCGAACAGCGCCTCGCGTTAATATTAATATGAATTGGAATTGATAATAATTGACTTGAAGAACTACAAATTTACTTCACCTAACTCGTGACTTGAAATTGTACCACATAATTAAATAACTTACTATTTCTCTTCTTCATAGACTTTTTAGACTTGCCCTGAAAGTACATCATCTAAACCGATAAAATGGATCGGCCTGTCAGAGATTTTAATCAAGCTTGCGATCAAACTAAGAGACGTAGGACAGAGAAGGTTCGTTTATCGCTAAGTTCTCGAGAATTGAATTACGAAACTCAAATGAGTCTTCGCACTTCCAAATCCATCGACGCAGCCAATATCCTAAAAGATGTCACTACGTCAAGTCACTCACGCGCTGCCAAATACCAGGAAGCGTTCAAGTCTGCCGCAATACTACGCCCTACAGAAACGTCAACGTACGAGGCCTTAGTCGACTTCGTCATTCTACATTCAAGTAAGCAAAATTACTTCAATCTCCGAAACTCATAAAAGAAAAGAAAATTTTGCATACCCATCGTACCAAAAACTTTTGAAAGCAAAAAAACGCTGTTCTCCGAAATCAATTTTAGTAACAGAAACGAGTGCGGAAGTAAAAGTAAAGTCTTTACTTGATCGCAATTTCCAACAATTTTTCAGTTGCAACAAAATGTAGTCAATGCATTAAACATCACTTCTACTCTCCATTGCATTTAAAAATGGGGTTGTGATGTCAGTCTGGGGTGAAAGAAAATATAAAAAAGGGTTTAGTGACGGTAAAAGTTTATATTCTAATATTTTATTCACTTCGTTCGTCCCTTTACAAATCGTTGTCACAGGTAGGCTTCATAGGATTTAACCTACTAGCGTATAAAAAACTCTGATCTTTTAACCAGAAATATTTGATTAAAAAATAAAGCAATCAAGTTAGAGCACAAGAAGAAAATCCGTGGCAAGCTGCTTTTGTTAGGTAGGCTTGCCAAATTTTGTTTCGCAGGACTAACCTGCAATCACGTCTCTAACTTTAACTTCATTCTTCTGTTAATACGGAATTAAAGGAAAAACATACCGGAAATTTGTTCATTAGTCTATTGTTTTTATAGTTTATTTGATCAGGCATCAAACCATCAAATTGCGTCTGAAGGTCAACGGGATTCGCAGAAGCATGCGGACTTCTTTGTACGTTAGGACAACACCATAAACAGGCTTACCGTCTACCAATCAGCATAAGTTTATTAAGGAACATCTGCCTATATCAAATTTTCTGGTGATCGATCCTCCCAAATAAAATGTGAAAATAAAGATACCGTAGTAAAAAGAGATAGTCGAATAGTTATGACGATAGAGAAAATAGCAGATTCTCTAGCAGCCATTGGCGAGGCCCTATCACTCTTATCTTACAAAAAAGAAAGATGTGCAGATGAACTGCAGTTTATAAAGTACCCAAACGATGCAAGCAAACTACTTGCTGATCTACATCATGACGAATCTGTTGTTTGTAGAAGCTTATTCTTGCCAAATGTCAACGTCTACCTTCAGGATAATCTCCAAGAAACACTGATTGATAACTTCCTTTTTGGCGAAAAGATCGACAAAGCCTTGAACACAGCGAAGCCATCAGAAAATTCGGCAAAGAAACTCGCGAGCCAAAGTCAAAACCAAGTAGACAATCAGCCAAAAAACCAGAAAACGCCGCCCCACAATCGTGCAGGGATGTTTTTACCATTTCAGTATTTATTACTCTGGCCAAGAGATTCGACATCAGATGGAAAATTTAGATTTTCCTAATTTCTTGAAAAACTGATAAACAAGGTGCTATTGTGAAATGCAATAGAGAAAAACGCCAGTTCATCTCTGATATTTTCTTAAGACCAAAACCGGACAGCTCTTTTGTATTAATTTTTCTCTTAAAAGCACATAAGAAATTGATTTCAACGCAGCACATCCATCAGGAAGACGGTAGAACGTTAACTCAAATTATTAATCGATATTGTTTCATTTGTTTTATTTTGAAAATTTAAATAATACCGCGAGGCTTTTCTAGAACTGGTTAAGCAAAAACAATTTTTTGGACCTCAATAGGAAGAAATATCTATAGAAATCTCAATTCTATTATTTGGCGACTTTTTCTTCAAGCAATATGACTCTTGCCTTATAAATTGGTATCTTTTGTCTGTAAAAAACGGAATCTTAACCTGTTCTTGATCTTAGTTTCAAATATATTAGTTATCTTATCGGAAATGTTTCACAGTGAGTGACGCGCAATTCAATAAAATGCTATAGATAAGCGACTACATTGCTTGTAGGATCTGAGATGGCCACAGATCACAAAATATTACGATACTTAAAGGACGTCTCTCAATTGCGTCCCTGAAAACCCAAATATGATTCAAAATAGCATCCCCAAATTGTACTTATTCATTCCGTTTCCTTAACCTCAAATAAGAGACTGTCAGTGGAACAACTGAATGAAAACTAACAAACCTTCCGGAAACAATAACGGAACATACGGCGCAATTAAAAAAAATCATAACAAGCAACATAAGAACGACAAAAGAAGGATCTGAGATAAAATACCAGATTGCATCAAAGCATCTGAACCAAATTAAAAGAAACCGTGTCTGGCCTTGCTCTATTATTGACACAAGGAGAAAATGTGTACTGCTTCCGCAGTAAGATGCTACTTACACAGAACAAAAAATTTAAGAGCAAAAAGCACCTTTGTTTTTAAACCTCTTGAAAGGCTTTATAAAGATGTCACGAGGCAAATCCTTAGCCTTTGTATGAAAAATTCTCTTGATGATAGTGGGGTATAAACAGGAGTCTTTACATAAATTGCTAAAGTTGGACAATAGCCTGCACTCCGAAAATAATTATTGTCATAAATATTTCCAATCTCATACGGCAAAGATGCATTCTTAGGAGAAAACTGGTTTACGGACGCTGAGAGAAAAGGTTAAACACATTGAGAAATCGCTTTGTTTATTAGATAGATAATTTATTACAACTTATAATGGTAGTCAAACCACCAGGTCGTGGTCAAACTCTGGTGCTCCGAGTAGGCAGCATTCATTTTATCGCAGTTACCTGCTCGTCCTACCCTCTCTGCTCGACTTCTCCTCATGTCGCTGATTGAGCAAGAGCACTATGTCGAGCCCTGCTAGCGTGAGGCCCTATTGTCCTAATAGTAAGTAAAATGCCAAACATAAAAATGTTATAATTTTGCAATCAGCAAATTAAAAATATTATGTTAGTAATCTATGTTTTTTGCGATCACAACGATTTGTAACTATCAATCAAAATATTAAAATTAGAGCAAGTTATGGCAGATTTTGGACCATGTTTCAACCTTAGCTAGCTAGAATTATGGATTCTTTTGTAGAATATTTAAAAATGTATCAATACGTCTAAGGTTCCGTAGAATATTCTGATTACTTAGTGTTCTCCATGTAATTCTGCTTTTTTACACACGCGAGATACTTGTATGCTTCTTCAAGGCTCAACAAGAAAGAACAAGAGGATCTCGCTTCTCGGACGACGTACCTATTCGTTGCCCTCTCACTCGGCATAAGAATACCGGCGGACTGCTTTTAATACTGACGAACGCTTATAGGACAAACCGGTCGTTCCCCTCAGATTAGCTCCTGCACCTTGCGTGTTCAAGATAGGCATCTGTTTGATGTCTCTCGTGGTATCGGAATTAAAGCCGGTCGCGTGATTCGAACTGGTATGATCATGAGTCCTTTTCGGCATGAGCGGGGATCTCATTCGCTCGTCTCCCACGTTGTGCGGTCAGCTATTGCACTAATCATCGTTCCTGTATGTAGATAGGATATTGGCTGGCACTAGGTGTTGAAGTTCGTGTCTTGTCCTCCCCTTTTGTTGACGCAGCAGTGTCCTAACCGAATATCGTTAAATCAATAACCCGTTAATAATAAGGTTGCTCTTCTAAAGCAAACGGCTCCCCACGTCCAGGGTAGAGTAAGTGGGTCAAAATAAAAGAAAACTCCCATTACAAAATAAAGCTACCGCTCAGTCAGCGGACCATCATCTTCACGCTGATCGTGCCCACGAAAACCAGGAACAAACTTGGGCGTTTCCCCCAGGAACTTGGAGTGGGTGCCTCTTCCAGACAGAAAGATGGGTGTTTACACCAGGAAAAAACAAGAGAGAAAAAGAAAAAAATATTGCACACACATTCTAACTCTAGTAACGGCGGTGACGTGGGTTAAAGCTCTTGCAATACAGGCAGTCTCGTTGCTAAGTATTTTTCAGTCCACAATTTTCACAAAACAGTGTGAGTTCTTCAGGGCACTATGGCCACATGTGACCTTTCTCTCCACTATTGTGGCATGGTACGATTGCGGGATGATAAGCATACCTGAATATCCATAGGGATGGATACCTACAGCAAGCTAAGAACCACTTTTCGGGGAACATCGGGATCCGCACCAGCTATTGGGGTCCGGAAACAGCGCCTATAGAGAAGCGGCCGATGATGCCTTTTAAAAGTTCTATTAAAGGGATCAACTAGCTCTTTGGTTGATTGGTGCTACACGATCGTCCTGCATTAGGATTATCTTAAGAGGTTCGGGGGGAGGGTTGGAATTTGAGTAAACCACTTAGTTGGTTGGGAGGCGCCGCTCGGTGGCTTGGGGGTACTCAGCTATAGGAGGGGAACGATGGAACGGATAGGAGCAGGCATTATCTTCCTTGACTGTCTGGGGATGCATACCTATAGACGCTCTTTTGATGCTCAAAAGCGTCAAAAGGTCGTGAGGGGTCTGGAACAATTTTCTTTTGTAAGGGGCGTTCGTGGGCCCTTGCAGATGATGCCTCTTGCTGAGTATTACTACTGTCTTCGACCGCTCTTAAGATGCGGATTGTCGATAGGTTAAACGCTGACTCGCTCAGATCCTCGTATTCGGCTGCCAGCTTTGCCATTGCCAGACAAAGGTCCAGTGGATCGACGACGGGGCCTGGGAACTTAGCCATTTGCCAGGTCACAACCACACGAGTCGGAGAAGGGGAAAGTTCTCCAGGTCTTTCCCTCTTAGAGCTCGAGGCGTATGAGCGTATGAAACCAAACGTGCATTAGAAGTCATGCTTAAGAGATTCTATACATGCTTTAGCGGTGTAGGTAGGGTTTTAGATCTTTGACGTGGATCGCACTGAGGGATCGACAATTATCTTTTTCCGTCATATACTACGGGAGAACGTGCTTTAATCATACGGCAAGGACCATAAAATCTTTTTCCCAACCCAGCTGTAATCTTTTTCTGTTTGGAGGACAGCTGGGTTACGCGTTTAAGGATTCGGTCACCTAACTGCTAACGAAAATCTCTACGAGTTTTATCCTAATGACACGCTTCTTCAGTGTGCGCCTCTTCCAGGTGAACATTTACCAAATCTTGTAATTTTCAAAGCTGCTCCATTCTCTCCGTCCATTTCTCTCTATCGGGTTATGGGTTATCGACAGTACCTTCTTGCTTGCTATTAAGAGCAGTGTGGTATGCAAATATCAACACGTGTAGATGTATATCCCAATTCTGCTGACTTTTTTCAACAAAGGATCGAATCATAGTCTGCAAGACATGGTTCATTCGTTTTGCTGGGTTAGCCTGGAAATTATCAGAGGGGTTGGTGGAATAGTGGATACCGTAGAAATTGGTAACCTCCTGCATAGCTTTGTTGATCAGTTTAGATACGTGGTCTGTATGGATCACTTTCGGCTTCCCTTAACGTGAAATGGTCAAGTCAGGTAGGGCCGTACTAACATTATTCGCAGTTGCCGCTCGCAGGGCTTTACATTCTATCCATTTGGAGAAGTAATTTTCAAAGACCAAGATGTGAGAACTTTTAGGCTTACTACGGATACAAGAGTCCATGCAAGCTGCGAAAACTACTAACCACGATTAGTCCATAACTCTTGTCCCCATTAGCCCAGGGGTAGCCTGTTGTTGTGTTTTCGTCTGTTGGCAGGTATCGCAGCTATATACATAGTTTATGGCATCATGGAAGATACCAGGCCAGTAGAACTAATTTCCAAGCTTCTTGATATTCGAAAATGGGGTCGATTATTGGATATGACGAAAAATAATACAGCAGCCTATCCATCACGCTTGTCGATTCCTCGCTTTCAAGCATGCGAGATAGGGCGTCAGGAACTTTGTGTACGGCCCCTTTACGGTGTAAGACTTCGAACCTATATTCCAGCAGCTCTTATAACCACCGTAGAGTGTAAGTCTAGCATATCCTATTACCCTCTCTTCACCATCCTTGCATTGTTTGAGGTCTGCTTTTTGCCTGTAGGTACTGCCGTCTGTCTGCAAAACAAATAGAATTGAAAAATCGGTACCTGCCAAGATGCTGGCCGTAGACAACGCATTTTTCAGAGTTCTAAATGAAGTTTCATGTTCAGCGTTCCACATTCATCTTAAGTTTTTGCGGGAAGACGAGTATGGGATTCAGTAAGAGATGCAAAGCCATGAAATTCCGCTTACAGCCAAGTTGAAGACCTCTCTCATTCACGCTAAAACCCAAGTACAGTACTTCAGAACGACAAAACACGCTTTTCTCAGCACTGATATAAAGTCCGGCTTCATATATTGTATTCAGGACCCTTTGGAGCCAAAACAGTTACTCTTTAAAGGCTTTGGATACGACGATAATATCGTCTAAATAAGCGAAGCAATGAAGACGCATGTCAGTGCCGATGATACCGTCGATCAGTCTTTGGAACGTGGTTGGGGACCTTAAAACCCAAGTCCCCTACCTGGTACCGAAAATGCAGTACTTGGCTTACTTTTTCTTCCAGAGGTACCTGATGGTAAGCCAAACTAAGATCTCTTGTCAATATATAACGAGCCCATCGAAGTTTATCCAGGAGCTCCGCCAGGAAGGGAAGAGGGTAGACATCGTCTTTCGATACACTATTTACTTTTGTATAATCTATACACATTCTATATTCATCGCTGGGCTTCTTTACCAAAACAACAGGGCTCGCGTGGTCAGAACTAGATAGCTTGATAACTCCTTCTGCCAATAGGTTATCCAACTAATCATTCATCGCCTGTAGGACTACTTGGGACACTCGATTGTATCTAAGAGCTCGGTGATTCCGCAACAAATTTCGTGGTTGTTTATCTCTTCTGCGTTTATATTAGCTATGTCACCGTTACCATAGTCAACTAACGGCTCCTGTCCCAGCCCCTTCGCGAAGTACCATAACACTTGATAAACGTTCTGAATGCTGCGAAATTTGCTAATAAAATCCCATAACAGAATACAGTTCGGTAACAATTCATTCACAATGCGGAATGTGAATTCGATGTCACCAGTAGTCTACCGAGAGTTTTCACAATAAAGGAACGTGTTGATCCCCTATCTATTAACGCATCAACGATCTAGATTCTAACCCTCAATCTCGTGAAGAGTCTGACGGTCTTATCAGGGGTTTTGATTTTTCACCAATTTAGTATATACGTCAAATCTATTGAATGACTTATGCTTTGGTATAATCGTTCTTAGTGAGTGGATACTGATGAAATATTCAAAATAAGAAGCTCTCTTTCAGTTTCCTGCGACCCTAAATCTGCTATTTTATTATGCTGGATTCGAACACAGCCTTTCCTGATCTTACTATTTAGAAGTATTTCTGTAAGATCTATTCAATTTTCTGTGGTTAGTTCTAAGCTCTGGCATTTTGAGTTTTGCCGCGTTTTATGCCTATATTGACATGAGGGTTGGAGGGCACTAAGCTGCATTGACTGCTCTGTCTCAACAACTGTTTTATTAGTCAACTCTATAGCCCAAATAATAATTTCAGGGACAATTCAGGACCCTGAGCCTTCCTTTCTCAATCGTTTCACTTGTTCCTACACTCTTAGCAATCGGTTATTAATAGGCCATCCGCTCATCCGCCGCCGAAACGAAAGATGTTTTATTCATTGCCGTGTCTACTGGCTTTCCCGCTTCAACTCGGTCTAAATACATAATAACGCTACTATCTCTACTCCCGGAGAAAGTAATGTTTCATTGCCTAACTGTCTGAGCTAGACTGTTAGATCTGTTACGTGGATTGTTACGTGGGTCGTGTGATGATGGTGGATCCAGGTGGTTACATTCGGCGGAAACGGTCGTTAATTCAAGTGGACTGCTCCCCACATTCTTGGCGTAGCTGCTTGTAAAATCTGTAGGCTTATGTTGATACTTGTTGAGTGGATTGTCGGAAACGGGGTGGGGTATACATACATGTAGGTTGGTGTCGGGATGATGTAGCTCTTAAACCTAGGGTTCATAAATAGGTTTCTAAGGGTAAGATATTGAAAGTTGGTTCTTCCCCACTCACCAGTGAGGCTGTGTCTACACCGCTATAACATATTGTGCTTCCAGCTGTGTTATAAACGGTCGATTACCACGCATGGTGCACTTTTCTGGGGGCCCCCAGTGAATTGACGTGGAGGACATACGCGATTCTAGGTTCTTGAGGCATTGCGTTGTGTCCATTAATGTACCTATCGCGTTTGTATTCCTCAGAGGCTCTAGTGCTTGTAAAGGGGAAGTGGTATGTAACCTAAGAACCTTGAGGATCAAGGGGGTTTAGAGGTGCCACTCTGGTGTCATTAGATCATTCAAGCTGGGGAGCGATAAACTCCGCTTGGGTATATGTTGACTGTAATCAACCGAATTTAAAGTTCTATTGATGTCAACGTCTTCTAATGAAACTATTTGGCGGTTGCTGGTTTTAAATGGTACTTGTTTTGAAGTAAATTCAATCT
Organism: Belonocnema kinseyi; assembly: GCF_010883055.1. NCBI lineage: Eukaryota > Metazoa > Arthropoda > Insecta > Hymenoptera > Cynipidae > Belonocnema > Belonocnema kinseyi. Next base: position 25,087,128 of record NC_046657.1, on the reverse strand, counting down.
CAGAATACCAAGGTGTCGATTCCACAAAGCGTTGAAAGTATATAACGGTCCTATTGACTATTTTTTCTCGAGACCCCCTATTATTTATGTGATGTTCTTTTAAAATACCCCTAATCCGCTCAGTGCCAAGGCTTCCCAGTCAATCGCAATTAAATCTACAGCTCATTTGGTCCTAACTGTAATAGTTCATTGTTAGTGGTCTTTATCGAAACAGAAAATTGCATTAAGAATTGGAAACTGTTGAATCGGAAAAGTGTAAAACGAACATGTTAAACCAAAAAGAATTTGTTAAGCAAGATAAACGATTCAATGTATAAAACTGCGAATTTTCAGCAAAAGACATCCATTTTCAATGGTAAAGTTGAATTTTAAACTAAAAAAGATCACTGGTTGAAAGTTTGAATTTCGAACTGATAGCTGAGTCAACAAAATAAATTTTCAACTAAAAGTGAAAAAAATTTCTAACTAAATGAAATTCTGAATCGAAATAAATGAAAAGTTAACGAAAATGATGAATTTTCAACCAAAAATAAATTTTAGGTATATTAATTAATATTTCAGTTAAATATGTGAATTTTTAAATAAAATGATACATTTAAATGTATTTATAAATGTACTTACAAAATACATGTTTGCAGCTGTAAAAGCTAAATTTTGAACCTACGATAGAATTTAGGTTTACCGTTACATAGATCCATATTCAGCAAAAAAAAATAAATTTCCAACTAGAGATTTACATTTTCAATCTAATAAATTAATCTTCAACTCAAAAGATAAAGTTTCATCTAATGAGATTTTTTTCTCTAAAAAGGCAAACTTTAAAGAACATGGTTAAATTTTTATTGAAAACAGATAAAAGTCTAACTCACAATAGAATAGCTTAATTTTCCGCAAAAAATTATTTCAGTTACCAATCCCCCCCCTCTCAATTTTTGAGTTTTCTATAGCCTACTGAATTGCGCCCTAAATGCGCTCAAATGCGCCAACGATTAAAATTTTTGCGCCAAAAAACTGTAGGAGTTATGTCAGGCATTACGCGGGGTAGGGCAGCGTAACCTATACCCCCCCCCCCTCATTTGAAAAATCAAATTTTAAATGACATTCTCTTGAAGATCTTCAAATGCGCTCATATGCGTCATAATTTTTGTTGTTGCAAATTTCAAAAATTGCCCAAAATATGGAGGTAAAAAAATTTTACGAAGTGATGATCAACAGAATAAAAAGCTTGTAATCCGCATTGATGAATGTCGTTTCCTACGGGGTTTCAAATGCGCTCTTATGCGCTATCAAATTTTTTTGAAAATCTTTAAAATTGCCTAAGATATAGAGGTAACAATATTTTACAAAGTGAAGACCAACCAAATTAAAAGTTTGCAATCCGCATTGATAAAGGGAGATTTCGATGGGGGCTGAAATGGGCTTATATGCGCCATAAAGCAAAAATTTTGCTCCACATTGATAACCGAGATATCAACGATCAAAATGGGGAGGGGGGTGGCGTCAATTTTCTAAACTAATTGCCTTATTTCAAATTCATCATAACTATCTTTCATAACTTCAAATGCACTCAAATGTGCCACCTCTAAAAAATCTTGCGCTAGCGAATTAACAAATATATCATATTTTTGAGAGGGGTGGGGTAGTGTAATGCAGGTGTTAAATCCTCAACAGTGATTTTCAATATAAAGTTGAAGACATAGATTCTTTCAACTTCAAATGCGCTCAAATGCGCCACTTTCAAAATTGACAAAAAACCATAATCAACCCCCTCATTTTTAATTGTTATCGACCCACCAACCGATGATATCTCCAAATAACCTTAATTGCAAAATAAAAATTTATAATGATCTCTTCATCTATGATTTCAAATGCGCTTATATGCGCTACTTTTACAGCTGACAAAAAAACATAATCAACCTCCTCATTTTCAATTGTTGTCGATCCACTACCCAAGGATTCTACAAATTACTTCAATTGCAAAATAAAAATTTATAATGATCTCTTCGTGTAGGATTTTAAATGCGCTCATATGCGCCACTTTAAAAATGGACAAAAAACAATAATAAACCCCCTTATTTTTAATTGCTATCGATCCACCACCCGATGATATCACTGAATAACTTCAATTGCAATTGTTACGTTAAAATTTATTAAGAAACAATTTATAAAATTCAAAAATACATTCACCTTTATTTTCACCGTTTTAAAAGGGGGAGGGTTGGTAAGGCCGGTTTTTGGCCTAATTTATTTTTGGACCAAAAAATCTGAAAAAATCATGGTAGTATCTTGTAAGTATCCCGAGTCGATTGCACGCTAAACGGACTACCCTCCACCCCCCAGCCACCCCCACCCCCCCTAAAAATATAGGAAACACCACTACCCACCAACTGTATTTTCGAGAGATTTGACACTATTAAACATGTATTCTGAGGTTAGCTCGGGTTTACTATGGTTTTCGGGGTCGCCGAATACAAATCTGGCGTCCTTTGACTTTTATCGCGTCAGGTTAAAGGTAATTTGAAGGTCATTTGAAGGTCAAATCGAGAAACCCCCGAAAACCTATAACATATTTTTTTCAGCGTTTTCTCTCGATTTGACCTTCCCATGACCTTGAACCTGACGCGATAAAGATCAGCGGACACCAGGTTCGTAATCAGCGACCCCAAAAACCTATAACATTTTTTTTTAAATTTTTTTACCGTTTTTTCTCGATTTGACCTTCAAATGATCTTCAAATGACCTTGAACCTGAAGCGATAGAGTTCAACGGATGCCACATGTTTAAGAGTGTCAAATCTCTCGAAAATACAGTTGGTGGGTAGTGGTGTTTCCTATATTTGTAGGGGGGTGGGGGTGGCTGGGGTGTGGAGGATAGTCCGTTTAGCGTGCAATCGACTCGGGATACTTATAAGATACTACCATGATTTTTTCAGATTTTTTGGTCCAAAAATAAATTAGGCCAAAAACCGGCCTTACCGACCCTCCCCCTTTGTTTTCTTATTGTAGCTAGTGTAGACCTTCAAAATCAAATTATTCTACGGAAAAGTTTAAAATACAAAGTATGTAATTTTAAATGACAATTTTTTATTCGAATAATGTTCCTAAAATTTCGACATTGCAAGCTCAGTAAGAAGGGATTTTTGATTTAAAAATGAAACAATTTCTTAATTTTTCAATAGTTTCAATTTCATAATTCTGAACTTTCACGGTAAGCGTTCAATTCTACATTGTTCTTTATTATAACTTGAAACTTTTCAATTAAAATTAAAATTGTTGGATATTGCCAATTAGAATTTACGTTTCAAACATGCGTATATTTTTTACTTATCAAAATATATTTTCAATTTAAAACTACTGCTTATTTTGGCCCTCGTTTTAGAATATTTCCATTTCCAACGATTAAAATTAAGAATTTTTTCATTTTAACTAGTAAAAATGAAGGCCAATTAATTACGGTTTGCTCCAAATGTGTGCAATAAATGTTTTTGTTATAAGGCAAGTCCTTTTGTTTAATAAAGATTTACATTTCAGATGCTTTTACTTTGAAATATTAAATTAAATTTTTAATTTTCCAAATGGTCAAATTTAAATCCTTCTGCATTCAAATTCGTTAAAATTCAAAAATTGAGCAAAATTACACAATTCTTCTATATTTTTTAAATCGTCCCATAGTTTTGTAATGAACCTTATGCAGCATATTTAAATTAAACTCCGCAATATTATATTAAACTCTCATTTCTGTCTCCTGGTTTTAATACTCAAATCATATGAAGGTTGAGTGAGTCATGACAGGCACTCAGTCTGAAACTTGGGTTTACACTGTTTACAATATCGCCGAAAAATAACACTCTAGACCTCGCGCTGTTTCATTAGGAAATGGTCCACGTTGATACAGTCGACGTTATTTACCTTGCCGCTTCCCCTAACTCTCGGTCGAGCTCTTGCCCTACCACGACCACGACGGCTCGGCATCCAAGAATTGTTCTGCTCGCTTTTTGCGTTGCCGTCAATGTTTTAGGTATTTTATGGCAATTTTAAAGTGCAAAAAGTCATCATATGCTTTGTAAATGAGGCTTATAAAAGAATTTTGAAACCATATAATATTTATGCCTCATGCTCAATAATTTGATAAAACTAACCAATTTTTCAGTTTATTCTGCGAGAGAATGATGCGCTCACAATTGTTTGAAACTAAATGTGAAATAATTGCCTTCACAATATTTATCCTCGAACTCGAACTTTCACTGTTTGTAAACACTAACCCGCGCGCGGCAACGTACGTAGCGAGCGAAACGATTCGGATCAGGCACCACGAACCAACATCAGACTCGAGAGTGGGGGAACATCGTTTCCAAGAAAAATACTCCCCTATGGTCCTATCCGCGGCAAGGAAAATAGCGTCGACTGTATATCGTTTACCACGGGTATACAAACGCTGCTGGTTTGCTCCTAACCAGGCGCATAAAATACATCAGATGTTCAATTAATTAGAAAAAAATTTGCAACCAGACCATTATTTAAAAAAACTCCTCTTTGAGGAATCATACTGGCCATTTAAATAACGTGACTAAAATATGACATTAAACAATTTATAATTGTAGGTTAAAAGTTGTCATTTCTAATACATGGTCTAAAAATCAAGCCTGAGGAAGCGCCTCAAGAACCGATCTCAAATGTTGCAATTTCTGTACGCTAGAAAGGTTTTTATGATTATGTTTCATAGTGCGGAACGAATATTAAAATTAAAACTCTTTTTCCATTCGCCTGCGATAAGTTGCAAGCGCCGTTTGTGGTACTTGGAATTGTTTACAATTTGTCGACGCAATCAATATATTTCCGTTCTCGATAACGGAGACTGACTCACAATTGGCTATATTGCCATTTCTTCTCGAAGGACTATCAAAAATATGCACTTTAATGTTTGAGCTATACCTTGTTTTTTATTACTAGGGAAAAGGATATCATATAATTTATCTGCATATAATGATAATATAACATTTATTGAACACGAAAAACAAGAATACTTATAATCGTCGAATGATCTTTCCGGACTGACTCATTTTGCAGTTTCAGACCGTATACTTCGCCCTTGAGTGGGGATAAGATTATTAACAAAAAGATTATTCTCGATATACTGTAACTAAATATAAGAAGGGATATATGTTAGCTATTAAAAGTACGGTATATATATAATATTTTAGATTTTACATAACAATTATTGGCTACTGGCAAAATTAAAATTATTTAAACTAAAAGTACTTAGAGTATACAGCATATAATAAATGGTTTAACATGATCATCAAGTAAGGAAACTGAAATATTTAAAAAGGGGTTCCAAGGATAAAAGCTGTACGAGAATTGCAAGATTCAGATTTGAAAAAGAGGTGAGGGAAGGAACGTTTCGGGTAAAAAAGGATAACAGAAAGTGATGAATCTGTGTCCGGGAATTTTACGAGAAAAAATTAGTAGATACCCTGAAATATTTGGTTGCATTTTTTTTGTGTTTTCTGATTCTCTCCATAACGTGTCAACAACATATCGGCGTCGTAGAAGCATCATGACTCATCTCATCTTTTTCCCTTTTTTGCACTATAAGAAATAATCCTAAATTTTCCATATAAATTAGTGGAAATTTTTCCATACTTTTAAATATCATGTACCAGAATTGAAAATTTCCCGTGTTTGCTCAAAAATTTGCAATACCCTTCGAGATTTCCATACATAACTTTTTTCATTTTTGTCTTCTCTAATGTTTGAAGCATGGTTTGAACAGTTTTTTTATTTTAATAATGCGCGAAATCGACTAGTGTTGTTAGTTTTATTGTTAGACGTTTGGAAGCGCTACCATTGCTGAGTTATTTAGTACCATTTTATAAACTATTTTTGTGTAAAATAAAAATCCTTGTTGGACGAAATATTAAATATCACGTTTTCCGTTGGAAATTCATTCTTCTTGTTGGAAATCGAACGGATTAGTTAAAAGTGGAACTAAGTAATTGTTTCAATGGAAAACTTAAATGATACATTTTAACATTTATTACAATATATATTTTTTTAATTCCTGTACCTTATTGAAAGTTCGAATTTGTGGGAAGATATTTAAGCTTTTTGGCGACTCAATCCTCTTTTTGGTTCAAACTTCATTTAAAAATTCAAATATTTGGTTGCAATTTTATGTATTCTCTTAAAAAATTCATCCATTTTAATAGAAATCTCGTCATATTAGTTGAAGATTGATCTTTTTAGTTTTAAAATTTTTTTCTTATCTTATTTAGAATTTTTCAAAATGAAAATATATTTCTTTTTTTTCGAGAATTTATCCTTTTTTGATGCAATATTTAATTTTCTTGGTTAGAAATTACACTTTTTTTGTCATAAGTTTACTTTGATTTGATTGAAAAATAGGTTTTTTTTGCTGAAAATTTAATTTCTTTTCTTTTTTTGGTGGAAAATTTATTTTGCTAACAGAAAATTCAACTGTTTTACTTTTGATAGTAAATTTATCAGTATAGTTATAAATTCAATTAAACTTTTTTATTTTTGTGGAAAATTTACTTTTTTGATAGAATTGTTACTTTTTCTTTAAAAAATGTTCTGTTATAGAAAACTCAACTATTCTATTTTTGTCAGGAATTAATTTCTGTGGTTGAACACAAATATATAGTTAAAAATTCATTTATTTTTACAGAAAATTGAACTTTTTGATTGAAAATTGATCACTGTTAAAAATTAATTTATTTTTCTAAAAATCTGTTTCTTTTTAGTTGAAAGTGAATTTTTTTAACTGGTGATGTAAATATTAAATGTCTTCTTGAAATTTAATATTTTTATTTGAAGTACAATTAATTTTTCTGAAAACTGATTTTTTTGTTTGTTTACAGTTTACTTTTCTAACTGCAAATTAAAGTATTCTAGATCTGATTGAAAATTTATCTTTCTTATTTAAATATTTATATATTCTATTGAAACTGTATATTTTTTGGTGGAAACCTTATCTTTTGGGTTTAAAATCGAATTATTTTATTTACAATTAATTTTTTGGTTAAAAGTTGATTGTTTTAACTGAGAATTTAATTCTTCTATTTTCAGATGAAAGACATTATTTTTTATGAAAAATAATTTATTTGGTTAAAAATTTAGTTTTCACTTAGTTTGACATTTAGTTTACTATTATTGTAACTCTGCTATTTTTGGTTGAAATTTAACTAACTTTTTGGTGAAAAATTCATATTTTTGGTTTAAGATTTATCATTTTATATGATAATGCAGTTCTTAAGTTCAAAATTTCACTTTTTGATTTGAAAACTCCAATAAAAATGTTTGAAATGTATTTATAAACATAATTTTGTTTGCATTATTATTATTAAATTTCTAGGTGTATGATTGATTTTACAGCTAAAATAATTTAGAAATTGGGATGTTGCAGCAACCCTGAAAAAGGCACTGTTTAATGCTAATAATATCAGGAATTACTTAAACTTCTATTCCAATTTAAATTTAGCGCCCTTTACAATTTGATCTTATACATAACCCCGCGAAATTCAAATAATGTACTTCTTATTTATAAAGATATAAAATACAATTTTTTAACTTCTAACTCAAAATTCTAATAAATGCTCATTAAATTTTCAAAGCACATAAAGATCGAGCATGTTCTCGAACATATTCCCATGCCCTTGAGGAATTCTCCGAGCACTTGAAGTCTTCAGAATAAAACTAAGCACAACACTCGTCTGATTTTATGAGCATAAAGATAATATAAGAAAGTATTTTACAATAATTATTATTAAATAATAATGAAAAAAGATTAGTGAACAGTTTTTTGGTTCTCCTCAAAAATAGGGCTAAATGAGTAGTGCCATGATGCTTCTCCGGCGATGATATAATAATAATCTAAGTTCAGCATGACATACAGGAGAGAATTTTCATAGAGCCGTTGACCCAACCCGTACAATTTTCGCGCCAATCACACAGTGAATAGTGCCACTTCTGTCTAGTAGAACGGCCCCACTCATTCGGGAGAACCATTACCCCGAACAAGTTGAACCGTTTGATTAACAGTATAGTCGAGCCGTTCTGCACAAGCGGTGCTTGCGGCACAGTTTCGCCCTTGCGCACCTTAGGAAAATATAGCACACACATTTCGAAACGGCTGATCTGCGTAAGTTCGGGGTAACTAGTGTTCCGAATCTGGAGTGAACGCCACACCAAACCGAAGTGCAGCAACTCTCTCACAATTAGCCCGGCGGTTTTACCTGAATTCTCTCCATGTAGTAGTATAGGCGATGATTGTCTTAAAGCTTCTTCTTTAGATCTGTTGGGTGCGGCTTGAACACTTCAGCCTTACGTACGTACGGGGTCATGTAGTCAATTCCTTTGAACTGTAGAAGCAGTTTATCAAGAGTGGTTCCTGTCTTAACATTCAGAGCATCCTGGCCGGATAATACTACTTCAAGTGTACCCTTGAAGTCATTTAAAAAATCAATAGTACAGAATTGACACAGCTGATAATCCTTCATCACTCCAAGAAGTTTGGTTTGACTCTTATTCGTTAGCACAAAATAAGCTTTGCCTGGTAGCAAATTGAAAATCCTATATCCTTTTATTTTGTCCAAACATACGTAATGATTGACGTCAAAAAGTTGCATTCTAGGAAGTCCTAAGATCATGCTTGTTGCCTCCGGATTTGGTTCTGTAAAAAGAAAGTATGTAATGTTCATCACAAAAATTGGACAATTTCAGACTGAGATTTTGGAGAAAAAAATATAAAGGTGCCTCTAATATATTTTTTCAAATTAGCAAGTCTGAAAATATCTAATTAGAAATCCATATAGATTTACATTTGTGTTGGGTAAGAATTTTACATGTTGCTAAAGTCCTTGTGACAAAATTATTACACATTATGAAATGAGTGACTATTTTCACGATTAATTGTTAATTGATATCAGAATTTAAAAATATCTTCTTATTTTATAATATGATTAATTATTATGTAACAAGTAAGTTTGAAAGATTCGCGTTAATATTATATGGGATTTTTTTTTAATTTGTAAGTTCAACAGCGGTGTGACAGAAATTTTTGCCTAGTTGTTTATTTAAAACTGGAAAAAAATTAATGTTTTCAATTTTATGGCTCAAAAAACAAAACTTTTTAGCTCTGTATGATTTTTCGAATTTGTAGTTTAGTGTTAAATTCTCAACCTTCCAGGTTTAAGAAATTTCTAAGGTAAATCAAGCAATTATAAAACTCAATTGCCAAGGTACAGGATATGAAACTTTTTTGGGTCTTAATTTTAAGGAATGGCAATCCAAAAGTCTTCAATATTAAATATAAAGTATAAGTATAAAATAAATCTTTTTGTTTAAAAAATCATCTTTTGTATAAAAAATTCAAAACGTTGTTTTTTGTTGCAAAATTAATTTTTCAAATTAAAACGTAATCTTTTTGATTTAAATTTTTAACAATCTTTTTAAAATTGGTTGCTTTTTTGAATAAAAAATAAACTATTAGTATTACAACTTATGCAGCGATTTTTCTATAAATTTATATAAATCTTTTGAAATGTTTAAAAATCTTTTTTAATTTTCTCGACAAATTTATTTTTGAAGAGGAAAAATCCTTTCAAATTTTCTTATTAATCTTCAGAATATCCTATTACAAAAAAGAGGTTGCGATATAATCTCGAAGTCTGAAGCCACATTATGTCTTCACCTATTGGTTGGATTTAAACGCGCCGCCCATTCTTCAGAATCGAGATCACAATCGAGATCAACGGAATCTTTTATGTAGCCAACGCAGGCAGCCTGCATAAAGGAAGCTCATAAGAGTGATCCGTTGGGCGAGATCAGTTACACCAGTCGCCCCCCCCCCACTCTTAATTTTTGAGTTTTCTATAGCCCACTGAATTGCGCCGCAAATGCGATCAAATGCGCCACCGATTAAAATTTTTGCGCCACAAAACTGTAGGAGTTATGTCAAATTTTAAATCGCATGATCTTACAGATCTTCAAATGCGCTCATATGCGCCATTAAATTTTTTCGAAAATCTTCAAAATCGCCTAAGATATATAGGTAACAAAATTTTACGAAGTGATGACCAACCAAATTAAATGTTTGCAATCCGCATTGATCAAGGGACTTTTGTATGGGGATTCAAATGCGCTTATATGCGCCATAAAGAAAAAATTTTGCGCCACATTGACGACCGAGATATGAACGATCAAAATAGGGGAGGGGGGTCTGGCGTCATTTTTCTAAACTGATTCCTTTTTTCAAATCCATCATACTTATCCTTCATAACTTCAAAAGCGCTCAAATGCGCCACAATTAAAAAATGTTGCGCTATCTAATTAACAAAGATACCATATTTTGGAGGGGAGGCAGTGTAACGCAGGTGTTCAATCCTTAACAGTGATTTGCAATATAAGTTTGAAGACATGGATTCTTTCGACTACAAATGCGCTCATATGCGCCATAATTTTTTTTTTAAATGCGCAAGATATAGAGGTAACAAGATTTTACGAAGTGATGACAAACAAAATTAAAAGCTTGCAATCCGCATTCATGATGGGAGTTTCCTATGGGGTTTCAAATGCGCTTATATGCGCCACTTTTTAAACTAACAAATATAATAGTCAACCCTCTAATTAACATTTGCTACCGATAAACTACCCGATGATATCTTCACATAACCTAAATTGCAATATAAAAATTTATAATGATCTCTTCAGACAGAATTTCAAATGCGCTCATATGCGCTACTTTTAAAATTGAAAAAAAACCATAAACAACCCCCTCATTTTCAATTCTTATCGATCAACCACCCGATGATATCTTGAAATAGCATTAATTGTAAAATAAAAATTTATAATGATTTCTTCGTCTAGGATTTCAAATGCGCTCATGTTATCACCGAAGAACATTAATTGGTGTATAACATTTTATAAAAATCAAATAATAAAGAATCACTAGGGAGTGGGTTGTCCCTGATTTCAAAATAGTGAATTGTTAACCAAATTGAGAAAATGGGAGATTTCCAACAAGCATGAATTTGCTGCGCGAGTGAATGTAGCGTGTTTATTACAGGAGTTGGGAATCTGCTAGTGTCCAACATGTTTAATACATTATGAACACTCCTTAAATGAAAATCCTTTACACCTTAAATTGAGGGGTTATTCACAAAACACGTGATATATTCAGGGAAGGGTGGGGGTCTGCCGAAATATCATCCTCCATGTTAAGACCAATAGAGAAAGTATCACGCAGA
>NC_046657.1:25073424-25075852 GCF_010883055.1 Belonocnema kinseyi | reverse complement strand
GAAAAATTTATCACGTATTTTGTAAATGACCCCTCAATTTAAGGTCTAGAGTATTTTCATTTAAGGAGTGTTCATAATGTATTAAACATGTTTGACACTAGCAGATTCCCAACTCCTGTAATAACCACGCTAGATTCACTTGCGTAGCAACTTCATACTTGTTGGCAATCTCCTATTTTCTCAATTCGGTTAACAGTTCACTATTTTAAATCAGGGACAAAACACACATATAAGGCCATTCGAATTCCTATCCGAAGAGACAATTCTAAATTTTTATAATGCAGTTTAATTTATTAGTAGATATCATTGGATAGTGACTCAAAACAATTGGTAATGAGAGGGTTGATTATGGTTATTTGTTTTAATTTTCAAAGTGGCGCATTCCATCGCATTTTAAATCCTAGACGAAGAGATCTTCACAGATTTTTATTTTGCAATTAAAGTTATTTAGTGGTATCATCGGGAGGTGGATTGATAACAAACAAAAATGAGGTGGTTGATTATGGTTTTTTGTCAATTTTAAAAGTGGCGAATATGAGCGAATTTGAAATCCTATCAAAAGAGAATATTTGCTATTTTTAAATTGCAATTTAAATTATTTGGAGATATCGAATAGTGAAACGTAACAAGTTGTAGTGAGGGGGTTGAATATGGGGTTTTGTTAATTTTGAGAGTGGCGCATATGAGCGCATTTGAAATCCTATCAGAAGAGACAATTTTATAATTTTATACTGCAATTTAATTTATTTGGAGATATTGGATAGTGAATCGTAACAAGCGGTAATGAGGGGGATGATAAATTTGTATACTGCAATTTTATTTACTAGGAGATATCGTCTGGTGGTGGATCGTAACAAGTGGTTGTTTGGGGGTTGATTATGGTTTTTTGTCAATTTTGAAAGTAGCGCATTTGAGAGCATTTGAAGTCCTAGACAAGAGATCATTATACATTTTTATACTGCAATTTAAGTTATTTGGAGATATCATTGAATATTGGAACGTAGCAAGTCGTAGCGAGGGGGTTGATCCTGGGTTTTCGTCAATTTTGAGAGTGTTGCATGTGAGCGCATTTTAAATCCTATACAGAGACACCATTTTATATTTTTATACTGCAATTTAATTTATTTGGAGATATCGGATAGTGAATCGTAACAAGTGGTAATGAGGGGGATGATAAATTTGCATACTGCAATTTCATTTATTTGGAGATATCATCTGGTGGGGGATCGTAACAAGTGGTTGTGTGGGGGTTTATTATGGTTTTTTTCTAAAATTTTGAAGGTGGCGCATATGAGTACATTTGAAATTCTGTCTGAAGAGATCATTATAAATTTTTATATTGCGATTTAAGTTATGTGAAGATATCATCGGGTAGTTTATCGGTAGCAAGTGTTAAATGGGGGTTTGATTATTGTTTTTGTTAGTTTTGAAAGTGGAGCATATGAGCACATTTAAAACCCCATAGAAAACTCCCTTCATCAATGCGGATTGCAAGATTTTTACTTTGTTGGTCATCACTTTGTAAAATTTTGTTATCTCTATATTTTGGGCAATTTTGAAAATTAAAAAAAAAATTATTGCATATATGAGCGCATTTGAAGTTGAAAGAATCCATGTCTTCAACTTTATATTGCAAATCGCTGTTGAGGATTTAACACCTGCGTCACACTGCCCCCCCCCCTTCTCTAAAATATGATATCCTTGTTAATTAGCTAGCGCAAAATTTTTTAGTGGTGGCGCATTTGAGCGCATTTGAAGTTATAAAAGATAGCTAGGATGGATTTGAAAAAAGGCAATTAGTTTAGAAAACTGACGCAAGCCCCCTCGTCCATTTTGATCGTTGAGATCTCGGTTATCAATGTGGCGCAAAATTTTTTCTTTTTTGCGCATATGAGCTCATTTGAATCCCCATAGAAAGCTCCCTCCATCAATGAGGATTGCAAACTTAAAAAATTGTTTGGTCATCACTTCGTAACATTTTATTACCTCTATATCTTAGGCAATTTTAAAGATTTTCAAAAAAACTTTGTGGCGCATATGAACGCATTTGAAACCGCATAGGAATATCCCTTCAGCAATGCGGATTGCAAAATTTTAATTTGGTTGGTCATCATTTCGTAAAATTTTGTTACCTCCATATCTTGGGCAATTTTGGAAATTTCCACCAAAAAAATTATGGCGTATATAAGTGCATTTGAAGTCAAACGAATCCATGTCTTCAACTTCAAATTGCACATCACTGTTGAGGATTTAACACCTGCGTTACACTGCCCCCCCCCCTCCAAATTTAATATCTTTGTTAATTAGCTAGCGCTACATTTTTTAGTAGTGGCGCATTTGAAGTTATGAAAGATAGGTTTGATGAATTTGGAAAAATCTTTTTAGTATAGAAATTGACGCCACTTCCGCCCCCCCCCCCAATTTCGAT
>NC_046657.1:25066384-25073324 GCF_010883055.1 Belonocnema kinseyi | reverse complement strand
TGGCGCATGTGAGCGCATTTGAAGATCTTCAAGATCATGTGATTTAAAATTTGATTTTTCAAATGGGGCCGTATAGCGTTACGCTGCCCCCCCCCCCTCGCGTAACACCTGACATAACTTCACAGTTTTCTGGTGCAAAAATTTTAATCGGTAGCGAATTTGAACGCATTTGGGGCGCAATTCACTAGGCTATAGAAAACTCCAAACTTAAGGGCGAAGGGGGGGGGGCTGGTGTAACTAACCTCGTTTGGCGGAATTAAATGCTAGGGAAACAAGTCAAGTCTGGAGTTTGGATTGTACAATTTTGACTTGCATTTTATTCAAAGCTAGTTTTAAGGGATTAAGGCACATTCGAGGGATCTGTTTACATAATCGATGTTAACATTCCTAGCGATCGTGCCGAATTCAAGTCGAGCTTATATATGTTTTTTTAACATTTATTTAATCTTGAAACATTGTAATTATTTTAAAAATTTTATAAATGGCTATTTTTTAAAGAATACATTTAATTTATTATGTTGCTTGCTAGATTTACAAGAAATATTAATCATTTCATCAATTTTTATTTTAAAATTAAGACTGAGAATATCTATCCGATGACTGTTTTCTATGTTGCTTTTAAATTTACAATAACTGTTAATTACACAGCCACACCAAAAAAAAAGTGTGCGCATCAGGTAACAAGACCCACGGATTCCTATGGATTTTAAGGAGCTGAATTCAAATTCAGTATCAAAAATCACTTATCACGTCATTGTTGAGCCATAACCTTAAAAAATGACGAAAAATCAAGCACTGAGGCAAATAAATTTCAAAATAATGTCAGTGATGCAAATTTTCACTTCAAAAACATGTCAACAACTGTGAAGGATCAACCCTTGCCTAATATAAACTTATTTAACATAACTTTACTCAACAGAACCTGACCTCACCTAACCTGAATTAACAGAAATTTATTGAACAACACGTAAAGTTCTGGAAGCATATTTTCCCAGTAGCAAATGTGTGCTACATCGAATGGGTCAACTCGAGCCTAGCCTAGAAATAAATCTAACCTAGCCTAACCAAACCTAACCTAACCTCACGAAACACAATTAAACTGAGTGTGTTGTCCCGTTGTGTTTGCGGTACCGTTTGAATCAGCTTGGGCTTAACCTGCAAAGAGGTCAAACCTATCCTAACCTAAAAAACCCCGACCTAACCTAACTTAACTTCAAGTAACACAATTAAACTCATTGTATTGTCCCGTTGTGTTTCCGGTACCGTTTCATTCAGACGCGGCTTAACTTACATAGAGGTTTAACCTATCCTAATCTAACAAAACCTGACCTAACCTAATCTAGCCGAATAAAATTCAACCACATCTGGTTACAGACACAGGCAAATAATGCTAGCAACAAGCGGTTACGAAACTCCAGACATTTACTGCTATTAATGTCAAAATATGAAAGTACGCAAGAGGATTGCCAGCGTAATCGGTTAGGTTAGGTGAGGTTTTGTTAGTTTAGGATAGGTTAAACCCCTATGTAGGTTAAGCCGAAGTTGAATGAAACAGTACCGCAAACATAACGGGGCGACACAATCAGTTTAATTGAGTTTCGTGAGGTTAGGTTAGGTTAGGTGAGATTAGGCTAGGTTAGATTTATTTCTAGGTTAGGCTCGAGTTGACTCATTCGATTTAGCACACATTTGCTACTGGGAAAATATGCTTCCAGAGCTTTACGTGTAGTTCAATAAATTTCTGTTAATTCAGGTTAGGTGAGTTCAGGTTCTGTTGGGTAAAGTTATGTTAAATAAGTTGATATCAGGCACGGGTTGTTCCTTCACAGCTGTCGACATGTTTTTGAAGTGAAAATTTGCATCACTGGCATTATTTTGAAATTTATTTGCCTCAGTGCATGATTTTTCGTCATTTTTTGAAGTTATGGCTCAAGCATGACGTGATGGGTAATTTTTGATACAGAATTTGAATTCAGCGCCCCAAAATCCATAGGAATACGTGTGTCCTGTTACCAGATCCGCACAATTTTTTTTTGTGTGCCTGTGTTATTTTATAAATTCCAATTTAAAAATAAGAGTTTGAACTTTTTTTCTACGAGTTAATTTTTTTATGATGTGAAGTAAGAATGTTTATCAGGTGACTCTATTCTATGTTGCTGGGCAAATTTACTGGATGTATTAATTATTCAAACAATTTTAATTAAAAAATTGAAAGTGCCCTTTTTTAAGAGTCAATGTGATTGCGCACTCAACTAAGAATGTCTATCTGATAACTTCTTTCTATGTTGCTCTGCAAAGTTACAAAAAATATTAACCATTTGAAGAATCTCAATTGAAAAATTGATGGTTTAACCTTTTCTCTACGAGTCAATTTGTTTACGGAGTGAACTCAAAATGTCGATTGGATGACTCTTTTCAATGTTGCTTTTCAAATTTACAAGAACTATTAATTATTTAAACAATTTTAATTAAAAAATTAAGAGTTTGACCTGTATCCTACGAATCGATTTGTTTTCGAAGTCAACTAGGAAAGTCTATTCGATGACTCTTTTCAATGTTGGTTTGTAAATTTACAAGAACTAATAATTACTGCAACAATTTCAATTAAAACATTGAGAGGTTTTTTCTACGAGTAGGCTCTATTTTTTAACATAATTAACTAAGAATATCTTGTGAATGATTTTTTCTCTGATACTTTGAAATTTTACAATTATTAATTATTTAAAAAATGTTTATCAACAAATTTATAGTTCGGCTATGTTTGAAGTGAGACGCATAATTTGTTTACGAAATAAACTAAGAATTTAACTCTGCGAGGAAACAGTCGATTAGGAGACTTGTTTAACTAAATTGTTATAAACAATCTATATTGTTTATGTTTGATAAAGCTTAAAGTATATAAATGGCTTTAATGAAAATTGTGAATCACCTTCGTTCAGAAAAATCAATTCAGCTATGAGAAAAACTCGTTTATAAAGAATTTGTTTATAGAAATTGTGTAGAATAATTAAGTTAAATATTATTAAAATTAATTATGTTTATGAATGCATCTGCAATAATTTCGGCTGATAGTGAGCTTCTATCTGTATTTTTTCTTGAGATAAAAATTCACAAAGTTAAAATCGTCACTATATTTGTTTATATATTGTTGCTCTGTGAAATAAATTTTAAAAAAGCAAACCACAATTCTCTTAAAACCTAATTTCTCAGAATTTCTACAAAGAGAACTTTTAAATCGGTTAAGAAATACGACCTGCGGGCGATTTTGAACAGTAAATTCCTATTCTTTTTCCTATTTTATTTTTTATCTTCGTTTTCCTATTTTTCTTTCACAATTTTAGAAATTAGTGGGAATCAAACTTTTTTACAAATCTTAAAGTCTTCTCTACTCTTTTTTCACACATTTTGAAACCTTCAAAACTCAAAAATATTGCCTTATACTTAAACCTAAACCATTAAAAATTTTTGCCAAGAAAGTATCTAAAAAAAGTAAAATCGAAATATTTCAAAACTATTAAAAAACCTTCAAATTCTTTTTTCGAAATTTTGAAAATCAGTTTTTCTTATTATCATTTTTTGATCTCTTTGAAACTGTGAAAAGTTTGAAAATCATAGTATTATAACGAAATTTTAAGAACAAAATTAATTTCCATGTTGAACAATCATTTAAAATTTAAATGTTCTCTTCTATCAATAATGTTTAGAAACATTTATAATAAAATAAAATGATAAAGAACAATTACTTTTTTGGAAGTTTCCATACACAAAATTGATGGTGAAAAAAATTCATAAATATTTATTATTATATAAACAATCATAAGAATCATAAGAATAAGAAAAAAACACTTACCAAAGTAACGTTTTGGAAAATAGCCTAAATCAGGATCCCCTGCCTCGGACTGTCCTGAGGAAGAGCCCGCTTCTGATTGCTTACCTTTGCCGTTGCCCGGACTTAATTCTGTAAAAAAAATAGAAATAAACTAATTTTGAAAACCTATATTGAATAAATTTATACCACATCGTCTTTATGGTATTAACATTCACCCAGGCCAATAAAATTTTAAAAAATCTTTATGCTACAAGGACGACTCGCGTTTTCGCTAGATCCAAAATACGTCTACGAGATCTATTGTTTAATGTAATATTCAAACCGCTTAATCTTACGGAAATTTTACTCGAGGGAGCAAAGCCATTTCGTTGAAAAATGATTTTTGTTTCTTAATTGAAAATCGGGTTTTGTTGGTAAAAAACACTTAGTTAACGACAAAATGGAGATAATTATATTAAATATATTTTCAAAAAATTTTTAATGTAAATTTAAAATTTTATAATTTAACTATTTTCTGTTCAATTCTAAGTCATTCTTTTAAGTCGCGCTTTTCATTTTTTCAAAAAACGGAGTTTTGAGTGGAGGTGCTGGCCACTCGCACATCCACTACAAAAAATAAAAGAATTAAAATAAGAAACCGCGCAGGAATTTTGAACTTTTTATGGGCTTGCAAAAGCTGCAAAACGTAAATTTCTAAAAGTAGCCTCTATCTTCTGAAAACTACCCTACACCTCAAAAAATAAAACTTTTCGGTGGAGGTGCTTGCCGCCAATATCTCCACTACATAAGATTTGAAAAATAGCAAAAATCAATAGCTGTAGAAATTTTGGCCTTTTTTGTGCTCTACTAAACCACAAAAATTAATTAGAGAAAAAACCATATCTCCTAAAAATTACCCTTAAAATTAAATATGCACTTAACGTAAACACTTGCAAATTAGAATTTCCAAAAATTTTTTGGGCTCTCCTCGTGCACAAATGACAATTTTCGGGTTTTTCATTTTTTCCAGAAAGTACTTTTTAGGTAGAGTTGCTGGCCACCAATTCGTCCACATCATGAAAGTTTGGCTGTCCTAAACTAAAAAATCTATGAAGATTTTTATTTAAAATAATTACGGCAACGATTTCTTAAAAAATATTTTCGATATCTTCATCCCCACAGTAACATTCGACAACACTTGAGAACTACCCCTATATCATTTGCGGAATCAACTCAAACACTCCATCGACTAAAGCCTCCCTGCTAATCAGAAAATAAAAGTAACTACCCTTAACAACTTTCAAACACTTCATTTAATAAAAATATTTTCACAGTAATAGTTTAACACTGCTAAAAACTACCCCTATCACATGAAATTACCCCACTTTCAGCTTTCTTCGAATAAATCCGTCAAAAATAATTTTTAGTTAAAAATAATGACCCCAGACAACTTGTGAGGACTGTAGATAATCTGTCTATCTGCACAGTAATATTCCACGACTCCTGGGAAATAGCCCTGTCAGCTTTAACGAGCCATGTTTTAGCCACCTTCAACTAAACTCACCAAACAAATTTAAATAAAAAATAATTCGCACACACAACTCGTAAGGTCTCCAGTTGATGAATCTACAGTTACAACAATATTCCGCAACCCCTAGCTGTTGTGGAATACTAATGTGAGGGTAGATATATCTACTAGAGAATAGAAAACCTGCTTGTGGTGATTATGTTTAATTTGAAATATTTTTTAGCATTTTCATTGATTGAAGGTGAGGCTAAGTTCAATAAATGTTACAAGAGTAGTTCCTAGGGGCTGTTAAAGTCTACTGTTGAGATAGACATGTGAATTTCATTCTTAAAAAGTTGCCTTCGGTAATTTTATTTAATTTAACAACTAGAGTGTTGATTAGTTGTTTTAGGTGATTATTTTTTATTTAAAAGTTTTTGGGAAGTTTCAGTTGAAGGAAGCTTTGACTTTTTTCGTTAAATGTGAACGCGGTAGTTCTTAAGGTCGTAGGATATTACAGGTGCGTTCCGCTATCACCTCCACAATGGAATTTCAGTATTTTATTTATGCCATAATATTGGGCTTTTCGGGACTTTTTTGGGCACCGATGCCGATTTTTGGGCTCTTTTGGTTTTCTCAAAAAATTGACTTTTTGGTAGAGGTGCTAGCCGCTACCACCTCCAGTACAGAAAAATGGAAAAATTGAAAAAATCAACAGCGCCAGAATTTTGGGAATTTTTGGGCTATTCAAAAAAGAAATTTGAAAAAACAACCCATTTCTTCTGAAAACTACATTTAAAATGAAATAAGCCCCTAAACTATATGAAAGCATATCAGAATTTTGGGCTTTTTTGGGCTCCTTTTGGGCACTAATTACGATGTTTTGGCTCATTTATTTTTCTTAAAAAACCGGACTTTTAGGTGGAGATGTTGACTGCTAGCACCTCCAGTACAGAAAATTTGAAAAATTGAAAAAAAAACAACAGCGCCAGAATTTTGGGCTTTTTTGGGCTCTTCAAAAACGCAAAAATTAAATTCACAGAAACCACCCCTTTCCTCTAAAAACTACCTTAAAAATGAAATAAACCCTTAAACTAAATGTAAGCATATCAGAATTTTGGGAATTTTTCGTCTTTTCTCAGGGACCGCTAGGACCTCCAGTACAAAAAATTTGACAAATTTAAAAAATCAACAGCGTCAGTGTTTCGGGCTTATTAAAATTAAATATGCATCTCAACAAAATCTAAGCATATCAGAATTTTGGGCTTTTTTGGGTGCTTCTCTGGCAGCAATACCGATGTTTGGGCTCTCTTACTTTTCTCCAAATAACGGACTTTTCGGTTGGAGGTACTGTCCGCCAACACTTTCACTAGAGAAAATTAAAAAAATCAACAGCGCCAGAATTTTGGCCCTGTTTAAGCTATTAAAATATGCAAAAGATTATTTTTTAAGGGCAACCTCTGCCTCCTAAAAATGACCAAAAAACAAGTCGCGCACCCAGCCTAAATTTAAGAATATCCAAATTTCATCCTGAACCCCTAAATAAATTTGGAAAAAATAGCTAAAACGAAAGTGTGCAATAAGTGCGATAAAACCTATACGGCAGGTCTGGTCTAATTTTATGC
>NC_046657.1:25062954-25066284 GCF_010883055.1 Belonocnema kinseyi | reverse complement strand
GCGGGATATAGCCACAGTTAACTTTATAACAATTTAAATTGTTAATTTAAATTTTATTCAATAGTATAGTTGCACATGGAGGAGGAATGTGATTTTATGTATTTTGATTGTGATTTTTATTCCTTAAATCAACCTATTCTCTTTTACAAATTTATTTTGCCCTATGCTCAATTTATAATTTAATTGGAAATCAACTTTTTGGTTGTAATCACTTTTATCTTACAATTCTAAGAAAAATTCGGTCTGTCTGAAGAAAATATTTTCTAATGTTTTCTCTTTCAAGAGTATAGCCGTAGCTTAATAATATTTAAAATTACCAGAGGAAAATTCGACTCTGTACTACATTCGCTCACATTTAGTTATTAAACCTTTGAAAGTTCAGTGAACTGATATTTCGCACAGGTCGGTACCGAGATTTAAAACTTTTCTCAGGCAGATTCAGAGAGGTATACTCCTATCTTCTCATAAAGATTTAAGATTCTCGATACAAGTTTCTAATTTAAGAACCTAACTTACTTTACCAAGGTGGATGGATATACCATGCCTTGCCCTTCGGTTAGTTTAAGAAATCTGTGATAGACAATATTTCTAATTGCTTTCTGAGTGGTACTTAGCCTTAAAATTCAAATACTTTGAATTTAAAATTTCGACGTTTTTCGTCTAAGTTCAATTTTAGTCCTTCGAACTTAGAAAATTTTCTCAGTTTTTAATATTTACTCTTCGGAGCGCGTTTTGGAAATATTCCCGTAGGAAAAATAGTTAAGTATTGAATAAAATAAGCGAACGGACTTTGAAAAAAATTGCTGTTAGAGCCGGGTACACTAGGTATACCAGCATCCGCTTCAGAGATCTTCTCTCTAAATCGAGTAAATTTAGGTGTTTAGCCTAAGTTAGCAAGATATTAAAAGATGCTGAGGATAGTTAGTCCTCAAAATCCATTGCGTATTTTACGCAACACCCCCAACTGTCTACTCTGTGCTGTTCTGCCCTTTTTATAGGCAATGCCCTATCCCTTGGCTCTTAGGTAACACTATGAAGCTTTTGAGAGGGAGTATTCGAGTATGCGACTTTAAAATTTCCGTTAAGAGATGCAATTCTTTGCATTGCCCTCTAAACTGTACGGAGCGTTCCCTAAAAAGAGGCTTCATGCTGTAATTCGTGAGGTGTCTAGAAAGTCCACCAACTGCCCAAACTAGAAGAGGTCGAAGTATTTTGGAGAGAAGTCTACGACGAAGTGCAGCATAAACTGGCTGAAGACTCAAAAAATATAAATAGCTTCAAGGAGCTGTGTGATGCCTTCATAACACCTGATGAAGAATGCCCCCCCAACACTGCCGAGGAGGTGAAAAAAGTATTAAGAGGGATAAAGAGCTATTCCGCTCCGGGACCAGATTGTATCAAAACCTTCTGGTGGAAGAAGTTTCTTCAACCCATCAGCATTTGGCCCATATTTTCACCTCATATTTAAACTCAGAAGAGCCGATTCCAGAATGGATGGGAGGAAGGGCGCACAATACTCCTGCCAAAAATAGGGAACTTAGCTGACCCAAAGAATTACAGGCTAATCACTTGTCTGAACACACTGTATAAGATATTGACAGCTATCCTAAATGATAGGATTGTTCGGGCAATTGAACCTGTATAGCAAGAAATGTATGAACAACGAGGCTCAAAGAAAGGCGTAGCCGGATTTCGGGAGAACCTGCTTATCGATAGATGTGTATGCAAAGATGCCGCATTCTACCAGCGTGACCTATTGATGGCCTGGATTGATTATCGGAAAGCTTTTGATTCGAACTCCTGTAGACTCATCATCTGTCTGTTGGAAAGCTTAAAGGTTCATCCGCAAATCGTTAGTTGCATAGACAGATTGATGCTGCTTTGAAAAACCATATTTACTATCTTATCTGGAAAAAATCATGTGACAACTAACAAGGTCACCTTTCAGAGAGGTGTCTTTTAGGGCGACAACATGAGCCCACTCCTCGTTTGCCTTACATTATTGCCACTATCTTTAGCACTTCAACATTACGACGGGAGCTTTTGTGGCAAACCTGTAGATCGAAAGTACAAAGTCACTCATGTGTTTTACATGGACGATCTTAAGATCCATTCTAAAAACAAAGAGCAACTACATCTAGCTCTAGGGATTGTCGAAGGATATACTAAGGAAATTGGAACGGAATTTGCGTAAGACAAATTCGCGAAGGTTTATTTGAAGTGAGGAAAACTTATTGGGATCGCTGAAGACCCTCAGCTCGTCGATAGAAGCGTTATACGATACCTTTGCGCTGGAGAGACTTATCCATACGAGGGCGTGCCACAGAGCCACATTCAGGATGTGACATCTTTAAAGGATACCCTCCGAAGCAGATACAAACGTCTCATTCAGCAGATTTGGTCTTCCCATCTCTCGGTGAGGAACAAAGTCGTCAAGGTGGACGCGGAATATTGAGTCTTGAATGTCTTCACAGCAGGATGATTCTGGGTACAGTTCATAGAGTCGCGGACGGAAAAGACCCTCTTCTTGAAATGGTCAGAAAGCAGGAAGATGTGGGAAAAGGAGCGTTTCTGTACAAAACAGTGGAGGTGGCTGTTGAAACACTCGGAATCAACTTCAGTATTAGGGGTGAGCAAAATGCATCAAATGTTATCTATCTTGAGTACTCACTGCTGAAAGTCTGGTACAGAGGGTTCCATTTTTGCATGCCAAAACGATCTCATTTGCACCTTAACATACCGTCACCACATTTTGAGCCAAGCCATTCCCGATGATAGCTGCAGGGCGTACCATGCACACCCCGAGTATTTACCTCACATACTATCTAGTTGTCCAACTCATGCGGGAACTACCTACATCCAAAGGCACAATTCGGCACAAAGAGTGCTTTAATACTGTCACTCTTGAATACTGTCACTCTTACGGCATCAACCTTAATATCGCTCCTCTAAATGCTACTAGGGAAATCGGCCTGGCATTGTTCTTCTTGACTTCGAGAAGCGAACCATGTTCGTTATCGAATTTTCGGCACAAGCTGACAAAAACGTCATAGCCAAGGAGAATGAAAAGAAAGAGATAAAAATCATCCCTGCGTGTTAACAATATGCTAAAACACTTGCGGGAAAACTGCAGAAGGCGGTTGTCCTCGGGTCGCTCCTTGTTCTTAGGGTGCACGAAACATTTGCCGGATCGTCGTGTTGATTCCGTTACAGGCTGTAACCACCCATCTCACGGTCGTGAGACGTGGTTGTGGCTGAAATTTTACCGTGATTTTGCTGCAAGCGGGTGCAATTTTTTAAATTACCACCAGCTCCCGGCGAAATCCTGTG
>NC_046657.1:25051941-25062854 GCF_010883055.1 Belonocnema kinseyi | reverse complement strand
TGTCAAAAATTTTTGTTGCTTAACAACACTGCCAAAAAAATTCTAAATAAAATATATTGCACTATTTTCCTTCAAAAAACTCCAAGCTATACCAGCAATCCTTCAGCCGACGAACCAAAATAAATAAAAGCAAAAGAAAAATTCAGCGAAAAAAACAAAACAATTACGAATAAGCAAAACAAACACATTCCCAAAAAAGTTGATTATATCTCCAAAGTAAAATTAAACAACATTTAAAAGGGACCCCTATCACATTTAACGAACGAAGTCTCAACCTGCATCAGCTAAAAGCGCCAATATAAACTGAAATTAAAAATGAATACCCAAAACAACTTTCACATCATCTAGTTAATGAATGTATCTTCACAGTAATATGCCATATCAGCTATATAAGTCTCTTATTTCATAGGAACCTAGTCTCACCTTTCATCAATTAAAACGATAAAAATTACTTGAAATTAAAAATAATCACAACAGGAACATTTTCAGGTCCATTAAGCTGGCACCTCCACAATTGAATTTTGGGATCCTTCAAACCACAGAATTTTGGTTTTTTTGGGCTTTTTTTAGGAAACAACTAAAATTTGTGGGCTCCTTTATTATTTTGAAAAAACCAATTTTAATGTGGAGGTGCCAGCTTCCATTAACCCAGCACCTCCACTTCTTAAAATCACTAAATAATACAAATTCGATTACACCAAAATTTTAGGCTTTTTTTGGGCTCTTAAAATCTTCAAAAAAATCCCCAAACTAAACCTTAACTTCCAAAATAAAACCCTTAAAAAAATTTTCAGTAATATAATCTCGGGAAATTTTTGGGCTCTTTTGGGCTCCAGAAAACACCCACTTCGATTTTTGGGCTCCAACACTTACAGTGAAAAATTAACCCCTTTGTAACACGTAGATATGAAATTGTCAAAAAATAACTTTTTTAGGATTTTACAGCTTGAATAGAGTCTCTGATTTTTGGGCTCCTAAAAAACACCCACTACTATACACTATGTATCTATTCAAGTTTCATAGATTGGCGCAGTTAAATTGTTTGAAAAATTCTAATTTTTGTAATTAAATGTCAACAATAAGTCCAAATAATCGTAATTGTTATCTGTTATGTTAGCGTAATACATACGAACATTATAATATAGGACAGTATTACAATATGAATAACCCTTAATAACTAAGAAAAATACACTGCATTATCGAGTACAGTAATCTACACGGTAGAGATGGATTGATTATTGACGTAAGTGTTGTAGTCTAAAACTTGTAGCGGGTATTTTCTAGGAGCCCAAAAGTCAGAGACTCTAATGACATTGTAAAAATACAAAAAAAGTTATTTTTTCGACAAAATTGTATCAACGTGGCTGAGAGCGGTTCATTTTTTATATTCGGGGTTGAAGCCCAATAATCGTAGTGGGTATTTTTGAGTAGCACAAGAATCAGAGACTCTATTGCCATAGAAGATTCTAAAAAAAGTTATTTTTTGACAAAGCTGTATCTACGTGGCAGGGGGGGGGGGTTCATTTTTTACGTTCAGGCGAGGGGTGTACCACTAAAAAGATCACGAGTTATTCTGTCAAAAATCAGTACGGAGTCTGTAAAACTTTGCCTGAGGCAATGTATGTCGCAAAAATCAAAGTAGGAAATCGTCAGCGAAGGCACATTCGTAAAATCGTTTGACTAAAACGGAAAATCCGTACGCGTCCGATGTGTTTTGTTCGTAATCGCTTAGCATTCGTAACAGTCCGTAAGGACTTTGAATGGAACCGCAGGGAAATATTGGGATTCATGGTAGAATTCGTAGAGGATTCGAGCGCAGTCGCTGCAAGACCACGTGACCCTGCAAATCTCGCACCTGCGCAGTATGCATCGGTATCAGCTGTTCGCCACACACAAAACACTTTTTCGTTGTCATTTTTCGCAGTTACTACTGTCCTTTTTATTATTAAATTTGTCGTTCTTTCAACATAGAAAAAATCAGTAATTGTAAACTTTTGACGACATTGTGATATTTTGCGCCGAGCAATGCCGCCTTGCAATTTTTACGGTTTTGACTTTTCTTTAAGTTCATTATTACATTAATTACCAAATTCTTATATCAATTTTCATTCTCAGTATTGCTATTATCGCTTTAACTTGAAATCAATTATAAATGTTCTTCAAATCTTTTTTAAGGATTATCGAGCTTCGATCTCGATAATCTAACTTTTGCTTGAGCTCCTTCGGCATTAACGAACACATTCTCATCACGTGTCTCGTGAGAAAAAAAGGTTAAAAGCAAATTTTTAGATCTGATTGAAAGATAATTTTGTATCAACAATTTTATTGTACCTTTTGTCTTTTTTTCAAAAAATTAATTTGTTTATTTATAATGTCATTTTTCATGAATAACACAAAAATTACTCGTTAAATCGTAAATTACTTGATAAAGTACTTTTGGATCTTCTTTGGGTGCATAATTTCTATGTTTTCATCTTTTTTCGTATTTTGCATACCATGACCGCCAAATGGAATTTTTGATTATTTTTTGTGCCCTGCAATCCCTCTCTACCGAGTAGATTACTGTACTCGATAATGCAGTGTATTTTTCTTAGTTATTACTGGTTATTCATATTTTAATAGTGTGCTATATTACAATGTTCGTATGTGTTACGGTAACCTAATAATAGATAACAATTACCATTTTTTGAACTTATTGTTGACATTTAATTACAAAAATTAGAATTTCTAAAACAGTGAATCTGCGCCAATCGTATGAAACTTGGATAGATATATAGTGCGTAGTAGTGGGTATTTTTAGGAGCCCAAAAATCAGAGACTCTATTCAATCTGTAAAATTCAAAAAAAGTTATTTTTTTACAATTTCATATCAACGTGTTACAAGGGGATTAATTTTTTACTGTAAATGTTGGAGCCCAAAAATCGAAGTGAGTGTTTTCTGGTAGCCCAAAAAAGCCCGAAAATTTCCTGAGATTAAATTAGTGAAAATTTTTTTAAGGGGTCGATTTTGGAAGTTTAGGGTTGGCTTGGGGAATTTTTGCAGATTTCAAGAGTCCAGAAAAATCCTGGAATTGTGGTATAATTGAATTTGTATTATTTAGTGATTTTAAGGAGTGGAGGTGCTGGATTAATGTAAGCTGGCACCTCCACACGAAAATTGATTTTTTGAAAAAAGTAAAGGAGCCTAAAAATTTAAGTTGCCTAAGTTGGCGCTTTTAGCTGATGGAGGTTGATACTTGGTTCGTTAAATGTGATAGGGGTAGTTTTGAAATATTGTTTGATGTTACCTTGGAGATAAGGATATGAACAACGTTGTTGGGAAAGTGTTTGTTTTGCTTATTCGTAATTGGTTTGTTTTTTTCGCTACATTTTTTTTGGTTTCTTGGCTGAAGGCAGCCGAGCAGGATTTGGTTACATGCATCAGCGGTGTTTTTTATTTGGTGTTTTTATTATTAATGTTGGATTGCGGTATAGGTTTTTTCACACTTATTGCACACTTTTGTTTTAGCTATTTTTTCCATATTTTTTTGAGGGTTCAGGATGAAATTCAGATATTCTTAAATTTTGGTGGGGGCGTGAGTTAGTCTTTGGTAATTTTGGCGAGGTAGGAGTTGTTCTTAGAAAATAATTTTTTGCGCATTTTGATAGCCCAAAAAGGGCAAAAATTCTGGCGCTGTTGATTTTGTCAATTTTTCAAATTTTCTGTACTGGAGGTGCTAGCGGTCAGTATCTCCACCTAAAAGTCCGGTTTTTTGAGAAAAATAAAAGAGCCAAAGAATCGTTATTGGTGGCCTAAAAGAGCCCAAAAACACAAAATTCTGATATGCTTACATTCAGTTTAGGGGCTTATTTAATTTTAAGGGTAGTTTTCCGAAGGAAATGGTTGTTTTTTCAAATTTAATTTTTGCATTTTTGAAGAGCCCAAAAACGCCCGAAATTCTGGCGCTGTTGATTTTGTCAATTTTTCAAATTTTCTGTACTGGAGGTGCTAGCGGTCAGTATCTTCACCTAAAAGTCCGGTTTTTTGAGAAAAATAAAAGAGCCAAAGAATCGTCATTGGTGGCCAAAAAGAGCCCAAAAAAACAAAATTCTGATATGCTTACATTCAGTTTAGGGGCTTATTTAATTTTAAGGGTAGTTTTCCAAAGGAAGTGGCTGTTTTTTCAAATTTAATTTTTGCATTTTTGAAGAGCCCAAAAAAGCCCAAAATTCTGGCGCTGTCGATTTTTTCAATTTTTCAATTTTTCTTTACTGGAGGTGGTAGCGGCTAGCACCTCCACCGAAAAGTCGGTTTTTTGAGAAAACTAAAAGAGCCCAAAAATTGGTATCGCTGCCCAAGAAAAGCCCAAAGAAAGCCCAAAATTATGGCATAAATAAAATAATGAAATTCCTTTGTGGAAGTACTAGCGGAACTTTGAAAGTTGCGCGTTTGAAAGTTGTTTAGGGTATTTATGTTTAATTGAAGGTTGTTTTGGAGATTTTAGTTTAAGGTAGATGGGACTTGGTTATTTAAATTTGAGAAGGGTAGTTCTCAATCGTTGTTTAATATTACTGCGGCGATGAGGATATGAAAAAAATTTGGAAAAGTCTTTGTGCTAATTATTTTTTATTAAAATTTTTATGGATTTTTTAGTTGAATGTAGCTAAGCAGTGTTTAGTTAAATGCATAGAGAGTGTTCTTTATTTGGGTTTTCTATTATTACTGTTGGGTACTTTTTCGGAGATAGTGGTCGTTTTTTGAAATATAATGTTTGCAGTTTTAAAGAGACCAAAAAAGCCTACAATTCTAGGTTTATTGATTTTTTCAAATATAATGTAGTAGAGGAGCTGGCAGGCAGCACTTCCACGAAAAACTCCGGTCATGTAAGAAAAATATATTTTGTTTCGGTCTTAATTAATATTTATATCTTTAGTCGGGGGTAGCTGCTAGTATTATAAATTGTATTCATACTACATAATTTGATATTTTCAATGAGCTAAAAACTATTTCAGACCTATGGTATATGTTTGTTATCTCCTTTCATTTATTTTAATTGCATATTTTATTTTTAGGTTCGTTTTTCAGAGAAAGGTGTTGTTTTTTGGTAAATGAATCTTTGCATTTTTGAAAATCCGAAATAGCCCAAAATTCTCGCGCTGTTCAGTTCTTCAATTTTTCAATTTCGTGTTTCGAGAAAAATAAGAGAGCCCGAAAATCGGGATTCGTGCCAAATAAAAGCTAAAAAAAACCTAAATCCTTAAACCTAAAAGCCCAAAATTCTGGTGCGTTTGACTTCTTCAATTCTTTAAATATCCTGTTGTGGAGGTGCTGACTACTAGGACCTTCAGCCAAAAGTTGTTGTTTTTTTTTTTTAAATAAGAGAGTCCACAAATCGACATCGTTGTAAAAAAAAAGCGCTCGGTCTTTATATTTTCGCACATTCTTGCGCAAAAATTTTTAAATTAAGACTTAAAACATCCACCACTGTAATTTTGTGATTGTGAATTCTCTTTCGTTAAAAGAGAGATTGAGCGCACCTATGGCATGCGACTGAGGGCAATCGCACTCCGCGCTTAGTCTTCGTATTTCTTCTGCATTCGGGCACTGACCTTTTAAAATCAAAGGTAAACGGACCGACAACTGTAATCTTGTGATTTTGAACTCTCTTTTGTTAAAGCTCTTTCGAATTTAACGAACACATTCTCATCACGTATCTCGTGCTTCGCACTCGATTTTGTCCAACCTTACATTATACACATTATACACAACACTTTTATACCAATTATAATACATTTTTTATGTAACTCTGCCAGGGATTAGTTATTAAAAAATTGCAAAATAAAAAGCAAATTGCATTTATCATGATTATTTTTGTATTTGTTCCTTATTTTACTTTAATTTGTATTCTAAGCTGCTCTGAAACATGTATCACTTCAATTAATGTTACGATTAAATAGAAACTACTGCGCATCTCAATAGGGTCTATACAGGAACCTATATAGGGTCCTATATAGAAGCCTATGTCCTCTTTCGTCTTTTCTGTGCTTTTTCCAAAAACTTAATTTTTTAATTTTTAATCTTATGTTTTACGATTAAAAGAAAATCTACTTCTCCTATCGAAAAATAATTAATAATAAATTTATAGATTTTTTTAGGCGAACAACTTTTGTCCGGGTAAATTAGGTTCATACCTTGTGTTGTTTTTTCAAAAAAATGTATTATTTTTATTTTGAATGTTATTCTTACGACTTAAGCAAAAACTAACTGTCCTATCAAAAATTAGAGCTATTTTTCGATGAACAAGTTTTGTCTCATTTCTTCTCGTAGCTTATATGGAAAAGTGATTAATTCTTATTTTGTAGTTCTTTTCAGGTCGCGCAATTTGAGCCTTGTCATTTTTTTCGTATCTTGCATAGTTTGACCAGAAAATGGATTTTTTGGATTATTAATTATTTTTGGTACGATCAAATTTGGAGGGTTCAAATTCTCGACCAAATTCAAAAAGTTGTTATCATAGTCCTGTAGGGCTTTCAAAAAGCAAAGTTTTTCATTTCTTGACTTTTTTTCATATCATGTGTTCTTTGGCTTAAAATGTTCATTTTAATTTGTTTTTTTGGATTTTGAAAATTCTCTAACTCTGATAGTTTTCTTTTTATAAACAAAAGTCAGAAGGATGAATTGTTTGAGTTTCAAAGTACTATGCACAACCGTGCATAGAATCTATACATCTGGAATAAATGTGGTT
The DNA here is from genome assembly GCF_010883055.1 of Belonocnema kinseyi. Lineage (NCBI taxonomy): Eukaryota > Metazoa > Arthropoda > Insecta > Hymenoptera > Cynipidae > Belonocnema > Belonocnema kinseyi. The sequence continues at coordinate 25,056,129 of NC_046657.1, read as the reverse complement.
TCAAAAATTTTTTGTATGTTCAAATTTTCAACTTTTTGACCAAATTGAAAAATTAGTTATGATAATCTTGTAGGACTTTCAAAAAGCAACGTGTTTTCTTTTCACACCGTTTTTCTTATCATGCGTTGTTTGGCTTAAATCGTTTATTTTAGTTTGTTTTTATGGATTTTGAAAATGCTATAACTCTAGTAATTTTTTATTTTTCAAAAAAATTCATCAAAATAAATTTTTTAATTTTTTGAACTCTATGAATAACTGTATAGAGAATTTTTGAATTTTTAAAAAAGTGTTCTTAAAAATAATCAGGGGGTTTTAAAATGTGGACATTTGAAAACAACTGGGAGGGGGGGGGGGTCTAATTTTACACAAATCTAATACATTCTCTGATGACAATGTAAAAATGTAGACTTACCCGCAAAACTCTAATTTCAAGACATGAAAAGCGAAATTTCCTTATTAAGAATTGGTTGCTTTTTAAAAAAATTATCGGTTTTGTATTCAGGCAAATGATTGATCAAATTAAAATTTTAAAACATAAGCTTTAGGATGGGAATCCTCAATATCTGTTTAGCCTTTCACGAGAAAGTTGTTGATTTAACCATAACTTTAAATTTTTGTTGTTACAAACTTTTGTAAAAAAATGCCGCTTGTTACCAAAACAATGGAAGATCTTCTTGTTAATAAAAGATAATAAAAAATTGATTACACAATAAAAAAATAAAAAAAACTTTCAAAAAACGGTGGCCTACTCGGAATAATTTGACCTAAAATAAAAAAATTAAACCGTAGAACAACACTGATAAGCAAAAATTCTAATTATTGAATATTTTGATTATGCTAAATTAGTATTTATCTAGCTCTTTTGGATTTTTTTTAAAAATGCTTTTGAATTTGTTTAATTGTTCTGGAAATAAACGCGGAAACGATTGCTTCTATGGGGTTTTCCTGGTTTTGACCGTGGAAATCTAATTTGCGGCAATATTTACGATGGTTTTCGTAATGAGCACGTCATTATACATAATTTTAAGTAAAGTAAAATAAATAATCCTTGTCTGCCTGTTTTTAAAATTTCTTCTAAATTGTGTCGTCATTGTTTAAATAAGGTTGAGAATGTTTCACAATCACGCTCTTCTATTAAGCTTTTCGACTTGTCACGTCGCTTCTACCACCTGGTTCTACTGACAATACAGATTGAAAAAAATTGTAATTTATTTATTAATTAAATTTTCAGTTAAAAAATTATTTTCTACAAAGTAGTTGCATTTTTAACGCGAGACGAATTTTTAGTTATAATGATGAAATTTTAATCAAAAAATGTTCTTAAAAAATAAATGTAAAGTAAGCAAATAAAACTCACAGGACAAAAAATTGCAAAACGTTTTGTTAATAACAGAAAATAATAATAATTTAATAATAAATTATGTTTCACTCAGGGTAAACCAAAAGAATCTAAAAAATCTAAAATCAATAAACCTTAAATAATTAAATAAATCATTAACCTCGTAAACACACTAATGTGTCCTGGGGCTAAAGATAAAGTAGAAATCACTTTTCTAGTCGACTTAAATTATTAAAATAATAAAAACTTTAATTTTTCTGCAATCATAAGTAAATTCCAGGTTTTTAGATTAAATTTCCTATCATTTTTCAGTTCTGCCCGGTTCTGTAGTCGAGCCCCCATCATTAAAATAAATTTGCTTATACTAAAATTAATTCGGAATAGCGCATTAAGGATGTTATATTACGTACAATAAATCTAAAAAATTGCCCACCTTTGAAGTGATTAATAAAATCGGCAAAAATTGCTCTGCTAAACATACCTCAGAAAATAATAATACAAGTTAAAATTGCTTATTCAAAAGTAGTTATTAAAGAATTTATTTTTTTACTTTTATTTAGCGAAAAGTAAGAATTCTCATTTAATCCTAATAACCAAGGCGTGATTTTATTTTCCGAACGATTCTGTATATTTCCTTTTGGGTGGATTTTATTTTAAAATATTAATTTGGAAATTATACCGCTATTATTATTATAAACAATAATAGCTCCCAAATATAATTATAGAAAACCCATCAAAGAATAAACTGAGGCCTTGATCATTAGGATTAATTAAGAATTACAAACTTTCTCTAAAGAGAAAGCAAAAACTAAAACTCTAAATAACAATTGTTGAATAAACAATTTTAACCTGAATCATAGTGAATAGCAGGTTTTAATTTTATTTTCACGAAGCACGTTTTGTTGGGCGAAGAACATTGAGTCCAATTTAAATAGTTTCGAATTTTGTATTTTATGTTTTTTAAATTATACTCACCAACAAAATCAGTTATAAGTGCAAAGATGAAAAAAAGAAAAAAAGTCTCTGTCCACATTTTCTTGAAATAAATCAAACTTAATCATGCAGAAATTCGAAAATATTAGTAGTAAAAAAAACTTATATAGAATGATGAACCGTCAGAATTTCTTCTCACATTTATACTTTTTGATAGATTGTTTGTCTTGATATTTAGTACACCTAAACCTTGATATACCTCAGGGCTCGGCTATGGCGTAAAGTAGCCATGGCTACAAATCAGGAACCAAGCGCTTTTCACTTAAATAAACATTTTGAAATTAAGCGAAACTTGCCTGTCATTATTCACACGTCCAACATTGTATCTTCTTATGCAGCCCCTCTAGCCCCCTCATTATCAACTGCGACTGACTGAAATTTTAGGAAATCCGTAAATCAAGGACCGTCATAGCAAGGTGGCAGAGTACTTCAAAAGCTGTTTAATTCCTTATTGAAGCCGAAAAATTCTTGAGAATCATGACGATATTATGAAAACATGTTTATTTTCTATTATTGAAATCTTAACAATCAGAAGGGCATTCCACCAGCTAAGATTAGGCATCTTCAAAATCACGTAATTCATAAATTCAGTTAAATAAATGTACAAATAAAGTTTGCAAAAATTTTGTTTGAATTTTCTAAAATATGTGAAACGAATACATTTCCAATCAGCCAGAGTTCTACACTTGAATAAGCCAAATTTGTTGCAAACAAAATACATTGGTTTTCAGAGAAAATGAGAGGATTAACATTTTTCCTATGAACAAAAAAAATATTTGCAATAAATTATTTGAATTTTGTAAATTATTTTTTAAAAAACTCTAACTGTTTTCTTAGAACCTCAATAACTACTGACCTAATTGAGATATTTATCATTTTATTTTTACATTCTCATCATTTATCATTAAAAAGTATAAGAATGTTTCAACTTTTGACAACAATGTTTCGCAACAGTTCTCCAAGTTTAGAAACCCCGAAATTCCAATAATTAAGTTTTTACGATGAGATCTGTTTACCTGTTTGTTAACCAGTCATTTTGAATACGAATTTATAAGTTAGAATATTTTCAAAATGTTTGGGAACATTTTTTTATACTTAAAAATGTTATATACGATATACAAAGAATTCAAGAAAAGAAAAACATTGCTTTTGGCCCTACAAGATTATCATAACTACTTTTTAGATGTTTTTGGAAATTTGAAAATTCAAGTTGTAATTGAAAAAAAAAAAATTATGAAAAATAAAAAATTTCATTTGGTGGTCAAACCATGCAGGACACTAAACAGAATTATTAACAAAAAGGGTGATTCTAAGCAAGATGTAAAATTTCGTTAATAATCACTTCTCGATAGTCTGACCCTGTGTATGTCACGGAATTATTTGGGGCTGAAACATATTGTTTTCTCATGAAAAATATGATACGAGTAATTTTTTTTTGGTCTAAACTTTTTTTTTCCCGCAGAATCATATTATTACCAACAATTTTTATTTTTCTCAACCTTGTTGAAACAGTCAGAAGGAAGTATTTGGAAAATGAAAACAAACTAGGTCAGATTGACTTTCGTTTCCAGCATGCAAGTCTAAGGCAGTGGGAATTGTCAATGCTGAGTTTTTGTGATATTTGTAGTGAAATTTGAGGTGAATTGATTGTAGGATGGTGTAATTGAAAAAGGGATAAAGATATTTTTAAAGATTGAGAAAGATTTGTGTGAAAATTGAGGTTAGTTTGATTTAAAATTTGTGACAGGATGGGAGGTCAAGCTCCTCAAAATACCCATTTACAGCTTCGATTACTTCTTCATTGTCCGCAAATCTCTTACCGCCAAGCCATTTTTTGAGGTTAGGAAACAGAAAAT
>NC_046657.1:25001565-25051841 GCF_010883055.1 Belonocnema kinseyi | reverse complement strand
AGCTATCTAAGGATGGTACTATAGAACGCCACCTCAAGGTAGGCCTAGTGGCGCCATCTCTTGGTCAGGCCGGAAACTTATCAATCCACCCTCGTAGTAGGACAAATTAAAAAATGTATTGAATAAACAATCTTTATTATAAACAAAAAAAGGAAATAATTTTTGGTTTCAGCTATTGGTGACGAAAAGAATAGTCATTTTCCATAGAATTAGCTCCATAGAGCTCGTGAATGATACTTTTTTATCATATCTGCTCATATAATAACAATTTGCAATTTTTCAAACGCTCTTAATCAACAATTGCATTCTTCGTATTTTTTCGTCATACAAACTCCTTTCTTTGGATGTATTTAATTTTTAATGACTGACCTGCGAATAAATTAAAGGGACTTGAATCAATAATAACAACTGCCATTGTTATAAACAATGTCATGAATAATCAATCATCATTTCTGTTCGTCATGGAATGAATAGCGTTTTTCACACCGAATCAACTGCAGGTCACTAATTGATGATACCCATTCATTATTTTAGATCATCCGATAACAATTGTTGATTAATTAAACAAATGTAATAAACAAGTACACAATTTGGCCATTTTTCGATATTCTCACTTCGATATTCTAACTTCGTTTTTAGCTTGGACTGGATATTTCCGGTTGAGTATGAGCTTAACTAGATTTTTTTTGGACAAATTGCGTATTTGGTTATTACATTTGTTTAAATAATCAACAATTATTATCCGATGATCAAAAATAATAAATGGGTATCACCAATTAGTGACCTGCAGTTTATTCTGGGTGGAAAACGCTCTTCATTCTATGACGAAAAGAAAAGATGAGTAATTGTTTATGAGATTGTTTATGAAAATGGCAGTTGTAATTATTTATTTAAATACCATAAAGTTATTCGAAGATCCGTCATTAACAATTAAATACATCCAAAGAAAAATAGCCGAATTTCGCAATCGTTAACTAAGATCGTTTGAACAATTGCGAATTGTTATTATATGAGCAGATATGATAACTGAGTATCATTCGCGAGCTCTATGGTGCCACTTTTATGAAATATGACTATTATTTTCGACACCAATAACTGAAGCTAAAAATTGTTTTCTTTATTTGTTTATAATAATTTTTTTTTATTCATGAATCCTCACAAGTATCACAAAAAACTATTTTTGTTCATCATTTGAGGAAATCAAGTGAGAAACAAGGGACCATGCACCGTAAACCCATATGAAACCATTTTCATCCACTAATTTGATTATAACAAATTAAATACAGTTTTTAATTTATCCTGCGGTACTGGAAAATTGTACTGGATAGTTCTTCTATTGATTGTGGGTATTTGGCAATAAATCTAAGTATTCCCTTGAAAATGGTACTCTTCAAAAGTCAAAAAAAATTTAAAAGAACGGATTTAAAGCAGGAAATTTATATTTCACCGAAAGGGGAGATCAAAGAAAAGAAGGAAAGAGGGAAGTTCACGAAAACGGCAGAGAAGGAAAGATTGACAGCAAGAAGCGCGGGATCGATCAAGGCTTTTATCAAAGGGAAGAGAAGAAAGAGGGAAAGCCGTGAAGATAAGAACGAAATAGGTTCAAGCTTGAAGCATCTAAAAATGTTCAGATCGCCGCCGGAAAAGTATACCTTTGTAGAGAAGGATGAGAATAGTAAAATCTCTCAAGGAAACGCAGATACAACTAAGTATCTAATGAAAGAGGAAAGAATAAAAGAAATTACTGTACAAGAAAATAAATCAGGTGAGGTAACAATTAAAGAAAGGGATGCTGTCGTCAGAACAAAAACTAGAGAAGCCGAAAGATAATAATAAAAAGTTAGAAGAGATGGTACGTAAGATAAAGAAAATACAAACCCTGAACCGGTAGAGAGGAAACAAAAAAGCGAAAAAAAAACGTGAGTTAAGTATGGGAGAATGTAGATAGATAGAGTATAGTAGTTGTGGGACATAGAAAGAAAAAAAATAGCAAGAAATGTGTTGCTGTAAAAATGGGAGAGGAATGAGCAGGATATAGAAAAGTAAGGATTAGTCAAAAGCAAAAAGAGACGAGAAATGAATGTAGGGAAAAATGGATGATATGTTACTAAAATATAGCAGGAATGGAGAGAAAGGATAGAGAGTGTATGAGAAATTTTACAGAGTGAGGTGCAGTAATAATCACGGAGACGTGGTTGGATGAAAAAGGATGGGAAAAAGTAAGGGAAACGTTACCAAGAGATTACAAATGACAAGTTCAAAAGACAAATAGGAAGAATAAAAAGGACAGATAAATAGGGGGAGTAAAGAGCAGATGTATAACAAAGAATGATAAGAAACAGAGGAAAGAACAAAAAGACGAATTAATAGTAGAAGTAGTAAAGATGGGAGAAGAGAAGTCAAAGATAGGGACGGTTTATGCAAACGGTAATCTCCAGGAGAGAGCAGAGGAGACGAAAGAAATCTGGAAGAAAATAAAAAAGAAATTAGGCTTATATTAGGTGCGGATTTCAATCTGAAAACATAAACTAGAGTAGGATGGAAATGGGGAGGAAAGAAAGGACGAAAATCCAAAGATGGGGTGCGGTATGGCGAGGGAAAAAAGTTGATAAAGAGCTTGAAGGAGTTGGGATAGTTAATCTTGAATGGAAAATGGTAAAAACAAAAAAGAAATGGACAAGAATATAGGAGTAGAAAGAGGTATACTGAGTTGTGTGCTCAAAAGGAAGGGGAAGTGACATAAAGGAATAAGGAAGAGGCGGAGAAGGCTAGGACGGAATAAGAGGTTTGAAAGGTAGTAGATAGAGAAAGAGAGAGGAATGAGAAAAAGAGTAAACCAAGATATGCAAATGGCAGAAGGAAAAAAATATTTTTTTGGATTCACTAGATGGAGTATATGGTATAGCAACTGGGTAAGATCGTATAAAAAGAAGGAGTTCTGTTACCAATAATAAAGAAAGGCAAAGGAGAGGATGTTAAATATTATAGGGGTGTGAAATTGAAGCCAACACTGTATATAATATATTAAACTGTTTCGTCGGAGAGATTGAAGAAAAAAGTTGAAAAAAAGATAGCACCACTGAATCAGGCAGAGTTTAGAAAAGGAATAGTGGCGATGCACAACATTTATGTTTTAAACTATCTAGTGAATAAGAGGATCAAAATGAAGAAGGGGGATAATATGCCAATGTTCGTAGACTTGAAGGCGGATCTAGACTCATTAGACCGAGGCAAAGTTGACAAAGTTAAGATAAGAAGGGGACATAGAGAGATCAATTAAAAGAATATAAGAAATTTCAGGAGAGATAAAAAGCAGGGTAAATAAGAGGGTGATTAAGACATGGAAGGAAAAGATATATACTATAGCATACGCAGACGATTTAGTGCTGATGGCAGAGGATAAAGAAGGAATGGCAGACCTAATTACGGAATAAACGAAATACTTAAATGGGAAAAAGTTGAGTTTAAATTCAGACCATGGATGGGAATAAAGTCAGAAAAGGTAAGAGAGTTAAAATATGTAGGATATATTTTGCAAGAGAATGAAGATCATAAAGCATATATAAACAAAAGGATTAGGTTACGCACCAGAAATATGGGGATGGAAAAAGGAAAGATATTGAGAATTTACAAGAATGGTATATAAGGTTGTAACTAAGTTTCTTAAATTTCTTATGCCTACCACTAACTACGACCTGACCGGGGGTAGCCCAGGTAAGAAACCTAGCTACAAGATGGCTGCCACCTTCCTGCCTGTTACGCCTCAATGGACCGAGTTCGTAGGCGATACACTTCTGACCCACGAACAACCGTCTAAGTTCCTTTTAATTTTTATTTAGAGCCAGATAGGCTCTTTCATATCGGTACCTAGAGCACGATGTCCTAGCGCTGCTTAGCAGGAACGCTAGCTGTAACCTAACATGAGTCACAAAAAGAGAGGGGGGTAGCTCTTGCGGGCGAGACAGAAAATTTGTTTCTTAACGTCAAAGACCCTCGCAATATAAAAATTCCTTTTTCCATCAAGGTAACAAAATCAAAGTTATATTTACGTTAATCGAATTTTACGATTTCAGAAATTCTTAAAATTACCGGAAAATTACAAAATCCAAGTGACTTTCATTTTAACCAAATTCTACTATTTCAGCAATTCTTAGTATCACGGGAAAATTACCAAATCATAGTCACTTTCACACAAAACAAATTCTATCATTTGTGATGAACAAAAACCAATTTTATCGGGCCTAAAAAAACCCACTGGAACGCGAAGAGACGTGGAGAGAAAACCAATTCTGAGAACCCGCGCAATGAGCCGAACGTTTCTCCAAATTTCGAACTCTGCGGGGGTCTCCGCTGGTTCCTCACTATTTTCGCGAAACACTCGCGACAATCATCCGGTTTATCACGGCCCGAAATCGAGGCGGGAATAGCACTTAAAAATAGTAAAGAAATATCCACTTACTATGTCGCCATCCAGCTTCTGCCGACAAATCTTTTGTGCCTATAACCCTTTTATTGGCTTTTCCTTTGGCAATCCTCGTGTCCACCCGTTACTACCGATCATCAAACCGACTCTAAAGTTCGCTGCTCGTTCCCGTCGTCTTGACGCTTTTTTTCGTCAGGTATTACCGAATTCCTGTAAGGCCTCCGTTGATTAGTTAGTATCAACAGACGAGCTCCAATTGGGTCTTCCACCAATAACCACCTGCCGCGGTAGAATCCATCAAGCTCATTGGTTCCGGCCTACGGACCACTGGGGTTGCTATTGGCTGTGTGTACGTCGATTTTAATGTGGCTACCATGGATTGTGTCTGGTCGCCTAGCCACGCCGGTCGCGCGTACCGGCGTCCCTTCTTATGCCAGCGCGTGGTCGCTTGTTTACCTGGTGTTCTAGAGGTGGTTTTGTCTGCTACGTTGGTCCATCCGGTGCTGCCACTCGCGGAGTCAGTCCTGGTGTCCTAGCTTGTGATCCAAGTTTTGCAGGTGACCAGTTGATGCTGCCTCTAGGGAGTGACGCGAAATAGATGCGCAGTCCCGTCCGTATGCGGCTGTTCCACCTATGGATTCTGGTTAACGGCTATGGTGCTGTTTGCTCAATGTTTGCAACTGTCAGACAGTGCCTACGTTTCGTGGGTATGTCGGGCTGTGGGGTCACAGGACTTCGGCATCTCGGTTGGTCATCGCTGTGGTTGCTTGGTCCGGGTCCTCTTCTGGTCTCTCTCTTTTGGTCCTTCACACTTAAGGTTTGCTACAATCTTATGTTTTCATTTACATTTTTCCGGGTTCTCCCCTTTACTTTTATTTGGACTAATCGGTACTCTCCCGTCGTTTTCGAAAAGACAAACCTTCCTACTGCTTTATTTTCGGGCGTGGTTTTATTACTATTAAAGCTCAGCTTAGTCTTATGTGATTCGTTTCATCTAAACCAAAAAATTTAACACCTACTTACCCTACTGTCGCATTAGTTAGAATCGGCTTGAGAATGTTAAGTTTGACACGTGCGCGTGACTTTTGCGTCCTGGTTTTGGCATCCTCCGATAATGTGCTCTTTACTGAATCATGCACACCAAGAAAAACGACATCTCTATGACACTGCCTTAGGGAAATTTGGTATCCATTCGTCGAAGCCCTCTGCCTAATTAGAAGGTTAAGGGGAGGCATGCCTTAAATCAGCCTCTGTCAGGATTGTCCACATTGATCTAGCAATTTCCAGCTAAAATACCCTTCGTTGGCTCTCAATCTGTTTCCCGGGACTAACTCAACTCGTTCTTGGCACCCAAATCAACCAAACATAAATTATAATTAATTTAAAGATAGAGATATATAGCCTCCAAATTGCCTTAGGGTTGAGTCTCTAGCTTTTTATAATTGCGCCTCTAAAAGCCCAAAATGCTACATCAACATTTTTCAGAACCACATCAGCATGGAAATTTCAGGTTAGCTTATGATCAAAGATGACTTCAGTATACTTCGCTGATGTAAAGAAGTCGACCTTTTTACCATAGGATTTAGATCTCACGATGCCAGCAAGCTTCTATCGTCTCGTGAAAACCAGTAATTCTATTTTGTCTGAGTTAGGCAAATAATGACTAGTGCCCACAGGGTGGTGAATTAAATTCCTCCCTGTCTAAACCATGTTCACCTGCAGAATCAAATATAGAATACGTTGTAGTGTGACATAAAAATCACTTTGACTTTCTCCCCTATTATAAGTCTATATACCACGTCTGTGCTCACCCCAAGAATGTTGCACGTTGGTTCTGTCAGACCCTCCAAATCTTCTTAAATCAACGCCAGAAATATAACGTCTTTCCCAGTGGTCTTGAATGGACCGAAACGCATTACAGCCCCTCCCCTAAACATGCACCCGAGTTTGGAATCATGAAAGTGTAACTGTATCAGGTTTAAGAGGATTTGGCTAGCCATTTCTGTCATGTCAAATCTTGGAAAAATGGCCTCAGTTGTCGCATATGGTTTTTGGTTAAAGTTCTCTGAACTTTCGTAGTAGCAAGTACATTTTAAATGATCTGGCCATGTCCCTTGCATGACCTCCCTCCAGCGGATTCTATATTGTTAGTATACTTTTGTACAATAAAATGATACAAATCCCAGCGTCCAGTCTTCCTGGCTCTGTTAAATACTCTTATAGTTTGTTTTCTTAAGGCCTTGAGTGTATGACTCCACCAAGCGGCATTCTTGTTTCACTTTCCAGCACAAAAAGTACAATTATCCTTATCTTTCTTATATGTATTTCAGTCAATCGTTTCTTAGGTTTCTATTCCGAATCAGATCTGTTTCATAAACTATTAATGAAAAGCATATATGCCTGTGATCTGATGATGATGTCTTAGGCGATGAGTCAGTCTCTAAATTATTTGCTCGTGGATATCAATTCTGAACGTATTTTTATCTGGTTCCTTCTAAATCGCTGATGTCCTTAATAGTTAACTTTCTTGATGCTTTTGACAACTGAAGGGTTTTTCCGGTATTATCTAGAGTACTGAGTTGTAGCACCAGAGCTCCGGGATGTGCATCGCCGACCTTGAAACGCTCATCTAACTGAAAATGTAACTATAATATTTTTGATTTTTAAATTAATATTTCGAGTTGAAAAATATGATCTTTTCTAGTACAGAATTCAATCACTTGGTTAGAAATTCATGTTCATTTATTGGCAATTTGTCTTTCTTACAACTCTTTAGATGAAAGTTGTCAATTTTGGTTGAGGATTCAACTATTTTTGTTAAAAATTAATGTTTTTGGTGGAATTTAACTGCTCTTTGATTAAGGTTATATTATTTTTAGTTAAAATACTAATCACATTGTTATTGGCATTTTAAAGAGAACAACCTGAATTATTCCAGATTAACAAGTTTGGCCAATGTTGAGAAACAAGATAACATCACATTATTCAACAAAAAAAAATTGTGCAATGTACATGGTATGCGATTTTTCAATAGGCAGATTATGGAAATTGCAAATGAATGTCAAATGATTGATTACACATTCAATACAAAATCTTCTATTTATTAAAGAATATGCTCAAAACTTACTGAATAAATCAAGATACCATTTTTCTCGTAAAACCAAATCAACAAAGGTAAGCTTCTGCGAAATCCAAATATTTTCAATTCCGAAGCTAAAAATTATTATTACTTTTTTTATATTTAAACGAGTTTAGAAAATGTGACCATTATGTAAATCTGAATATATGTAATTCATAAATCTGAATATATATCTTTAAAATATTTTTGAATAAAAACTTGCTTTTATAAATTTTGTTTAGTAATATATAATTTTCAGTATTCGAAATAATAATTATTATCTTCTTACATATCAAACAATGCTTACTATTAATGTCTACACGAGTTCGTTCTTGAAGAGAGCTTTCTCTACAGCCTCCGTATTGACGTCAAATCGATGTCAAACCTTCTTGTCATTTCAACAGAGTTAAGAATGTCACATCATCGCTTAATTTTATTAAACTTTTCTATTTTTCACGTTTTTTCGTTTCTATAAACTTTATTTAATTATTTTATTATTGCAAAGTAAAATTAGTGATCTGTATCAACAAATTGAATTCTATCCACAATTGAATGAGCAAATAACTTAAATAATCGATTTACTAAGTTTCTACCAATCTTTAGTGGCTCAATATTTACTAATCAAATCTGTTAAAGTTTAGTATTAATTATTTAACTTTTACCAATTTTGTTTCAGCCAAACATCAAAATATGGTTTGCATAACAAAAAAACTATTCAATGAAGGAAATGATCTTTAGGAACTTAGTTTTATTCTTATTCAAGCTAATACTTACTCAAAGCAAATTATGTTTGAAAACGCTGAAGAATTTTAATTTAATATGGAAAATAATAAAGGAAACAACTAAACAAAGTTTTAAAATCTAATATATTGATTTATTATAAGGTTAAGATTGTCAAAACTTCTTATTTTTCTCAACTTTGTTAAAGTAATTGGACACTTTCGTAACACATTCGTAATGTTTTGATAGCATCCGCTGACCTCAATCTACACTAATGCCAGAGCTAAAATTTATGAATATTGAGGAAACACTGTTAATGTAAGCGTATTACTTAATAATTACTTTTTATGAACGGGCATGCGGTTTGGCATGTTTTTCAAAATAATAATTAGCAAACAGATTCGAAACTCTATTGCCCTCGTTCAACGATTCTGTAGCGATTTAAAAACAGTTTTTTCGTGGTCAGTCATATCGCATGTGTGCAATCTGTGAAACCCACCTGGCCAAGGAGGGCCCAGGATAAGAAAAAGATAACCTATCTACAATTAAATGGATATATCACTCACCTGCCTTTAACCGGAACGCTATTTCTTTTTGGAGTGAACCGAGTTCGCGGGTCTCACTCTTTTAACCCGCGAGAAAACCGTTCACTTTTATCTACTAGCAGGTCGGCTAGCACATTTTACTTAGGCACAAGAGGTAGGGATTCAAAAATGGGTTCATCGGAGCGAACGAGAATTTTACTAAGCATTAAATTCACTAACCTTCAAGTCACAATAAAATGTAGTATTTAAAGTAACCGCCTTGCGGCCATTTTCGCAACACGTGACCGGAACTCAAGGCGACTTCCGGTAAGCCATGCTTGATGAAGAGCTAAGGCAGTCGACCGAGCGGATACGCAAATCAACATCTCTGTATTGAGTACCATGCTATACTAAATATTAATCTAAACTTATTGTCTGATATTCATTAAGTTTCTGAACATAAAATAAACAAAAGGAGCTTATAATTCGGCTCTATTTATTCAGCAATCTCATCTCTCTTTACAACTGACAAAATTAACCTAAAAACAATTCCATGTCTAGTTTTACCAGAAATTATCCATTTAAGTGTGACTTACTGCCTAAAAAATAACCCCCTTGATTTTCCAAACATCTAAAACTTAGTATAAGAAATTATTCCTTTGCAAAACAGAAACTAAAGAGGAATTCTTTGCTGTGAACCCTTACATTACAAGATGGTCGCCCGGGACTTCCGCGTTACCACTCACGCCGGCCAGCGTTCATTGCCAAGTGTCCACATCAATGGCATTCTTGGAAGACGCCCGCCTCAACTAAGCTATAGTCGGGCTCGAGTCCAACAAATGCTCTTATTACCGCTAGATTGCATAAAAAAGGCAAAAATCTCGTTTATCTTATTTGGCGAGAACATGCAAAGGTTTACAGGAAATACTAGGAAGGCGTTGACTACTTATTGTTCCACTAATCCCCCCTCCCTAGGCGGTCCCTTATCGTGGTAGGGGACTAGAAGCTTCACTGGAAAATTTTCTAATAATTGGCCGTCCTCCGTTCCTAATTCGTACACTGAAGGGCCTAAAACACGTAACACGACCTACGGTTCTTGCTTTTTACCCCAAAATTCTGTCCTTCTGTATTTGCGTTCAGAGGTTAAGTATGGCTTCGGCGAGCTTCCTAAAAGTTGTTTATAAATCTTTAATTGACAGCAAGCTGTTAAACAAACTCCAAACTCAAATTCAGAAACCCCAAAAACCTATATATCTATTTTTATAGGTTTTTCCATTCGCTTCCTTCAGTATAAGTTTAAAATAACCTTGAAACTCAATTTATAGATGTTAACGGACCTCGGATTCAAAATCAACTACCGCAAATACCTCATGATACCCTGGTCAAGCTTTAATATTTTGTATTCACATACCCCGCACACGAAAAATTATTGAAGCCACCCCAACACCTTCATTAAGGGGGCTTAAAAGGCGACAAATAATTGGGAAATGTCCAGTAATTTAATTATAAAAGTAATAATTCACTTCAGTCTGGTTGAAAATTAATTCCTTTAACTGAAATTTTGAATTTCGATTTTTAATTGAAAATTAATATTTTCTTGTTCAAAATTTAACAATTTGGTTACAATTTTCTCTTTGTTAATTGAAAATATAAATTCAACTATTTCATTTGGTATCCACATATTTTGTTAAAAACATTTTTTGTAGTAAATTATTCTTTTCTTTACAGGTTAATCTTCATTTAACAAATTCTTTTTTTCGGTTAGATATTCAAGTGTGTCAGTAAAATATTTATTATTTCAGTAAAACATCTATCTTTTTGGTGAGAATCCATCTTTTTGTTTGAAAATTCATCTCGCTGGTCACAAATTTAATAATTCTAGTTACAAATTGAACATTTTAGATGCAATTTTATCGTTTTGGTTTGAAAGTGAACCATTTACTCACTAACTTAATTGTGTTTTTCCTCAAGAAAGATATCAAAATTATAAAAATTGAATTTAAAAAATTTTTAATTCAACGAGACATAACATTTAATTTTTTCATTGTCTTCCTGGTGTTTTTAAGTTAGATTTTGATGATTTAAATATATTTTGAAGTTAATTTATTGACGCCTTAGAACTACAATTTTCCAACTTATATTCAAGTCTCATTCTCATGACTGAAAAAGAGAAATTTTAAAACGAAAACCATGTTTCCTTGTAGTTCTGGGTGTGCAGTCTAAGAATGCGTGCTCAGTCTTCAGTTTTGGCACCAACAGAAAAATAAAATTTAGGTGGAGTATACTGATCATACTGGCCATATCAACGTAATTATACGTATTAAACGAAATACAGTTTCATTAACGTGCAAACTCTAATTATTATTAAATATGAATATCTGGTATTTTTTATTTGTAAAGGAGGCGCCAGGATCGGGCGATGTTGACGTTTTTGTACGATAGGCTCTCTCACAGACATTCTAGAATACTCCATTTTTTATTACAGACAAACTGCTCATTTTGCTTAACACTAACAATTGACTTTGCCCTAATTAAACTTCGCAAAGTATTACCAAAACTGATTTAATTTTTATTTTTAACTAAGAATTGTGGGAAAGGTATTCCGCTCTCTAGGTTAGAACAAAATGAAAAAAGTAAAGACCAAAAAAAAGAACAGAACTGCCACTCCATTGGCTGTAAAACTCTGAATCAATTATAAACAATTATAAACAAGAAAGTTGAATACTCTTCCTAGCTAGTCGTTGACCGTTTTATTAAAGAACACACTTTATTCAAAATAAAACATTATCTTTTAACGTAACCGCGATAATCGTCCGCTCACTACGGTAGATATTCTGATCGTTCAGTGTCCTCCGTATAACTTTGCTTTTCCAAATTCATTTATTCAGTTATAATTCCAATTTTTAAACTTGCAAGAAACCAAGATAAAGTGACGCCACACCCCTGCGAAAAACTTGTTTACTTCGTCAAGACTCAACAAGGAAAACCAGAGCCAAACCTAATTTCCTAATTTCTGACCTTTTAATTTAACCTAATTTAATGACCTAATTTCAAACCTCGCTTCTCGGGCGACGTATCTGGTCGCTCCCCTCTCCGCGGCGTAGAAATACCGGCGGGTTGCTTTCAATACTGACTCATGCTTATGGAAAAAACTGGCCGCTCCCCTGAAGTTATCGCCTGCACCTTGCTTGCTTAAGATAGGCGTTAGATCTCTCGTATAATACTAAAATTAACGCGTTGAAAATCCGCTTTTAGTGGTCCGGGGGCAGGGCCTGTTCATATGCGGCCGATAGGGTGAGAGTAGCAGGGTACTATTCTTCTCAGTTTGGGGATGGCCTTTCAAAGTTCTGATGAAGAATCGAACTGGCTCTTTATTGGATTAGTGCCACACGATGATCCCAGGTTGCGAATCTCTTAAGAGATTTCGGGTGGAGGGGGGGGGTTGAATTTGGAGTAAACCACTTGGTAGGTGGGAAGGTACCGCTCGACGGCTTGGAGGTACATGACTGTTGAAGGGGTAACGAAGGAACAGGTAGGATCAGGAATGTTTTTGCTTGGCTATCTGCGGATACAAACCTCTCCAAAAGCGTTAAAAGGTTGAGAGGGGTCCGGCAAAATTGTCCTTTCTAAGAGGCGTTTGAGGGCCCTGGCAGATGATGCCTCTTGCTGGGTTTTATGGCAGTCTTGGACCGCTCTCAAGATTCGAATTTTCGAGGGGTGTCTTTTTTGGGGGGGGGGGGGAAATGAGAGGCGCTGTCTCGTTCAGATACTCGTAGTATATCTGTATCTCAGAGCTCGAGGCTTATGAGCCAGGGGGTGGGTTGTGGCTACTACCACGCATCTGGATGGACATCTAGGGACACTCTTAAATAGTAGCATATCAAACTAAGTGTGCATTAAAAATGTTTAAGAGATGGTATACGGGGTGTAGCATTGAAGGTAGGGTTTTAGATCTTTGACATAGAACGTACCGAGGAATCGACCATTATCATTTGCCAGCTTATATACCAAGGGGGAACCCGCTTTAATAATTCAGAACAGAAAATAAAATCTCTATCCTAACCCAGCTGTTACCCTTTTCTTTTTGGAGGACAGCTGGTTTATACGTTTAAGGACTCGGTCACCTGACTGATAACCAAAATCCTTACGAGTTATATCATAATGACACGCTTCTTAATTGTGCCCCTCTTCCAGGTGGATCGAATCATAGTCTTCAGGATGCGATTAATTCGTTTTGTTGGGTTGACCTGCCGATGATAGAAGGGGTCGGTGGCAGTGTCTCCGAAACGTGGGATGTTTCGGTCTTCACCCCTCTCCTATTAGGGAGAACACATTTAAACGTAGCGTGTCGGTGAGTAGGCTCTGTTGAATGCTGTGAATCCCACCTTTGTATATAGCCGACAAGGCACGAGCAAGAACCCGAGCTCTCCCGATTTAAATTCTGCGAAGACCAGGCTCATGTACAGCCGAAGATGCACGAGCAGGAACCCGAGCTCTCCCGACCTCACGAATGACGATCTAACTCCTCAAATTTATTCATGTTTTGAAATCCCGAGTTACCTTAGAACCATTAGGCTTATTGCGAAGAGGCAAATATAATTGACTTTATGTAAAAAGATATGGGAGGCAAGACTCCTGGGTCAACAATATTTCAAATTTAGCGCTGCATGCCTTAGTCATATTTTTAGTAAACAATAGATTTTTAACAAATAAAAAAAATTTTCGACAAATTTTTTTTTTTAACAAAATAGATAAATTTTTAACGAAAAACGGTTACATTGTCAGTTTAAAAAATCAATTTACAGCCAACAATTTTTCAGTGAAATAGTTTAATTAAAAAAATATATATGAACTTTTAACCATTTTATAGAAAAACAAAAAAAGTTTTGCCAAAAAATGCATTTTGATCCAAATAAATGAATTTTTGTTTAAAATAAATGAATTTTGAATCAAGAAGAATAATTTTCTACCAAAAAAAGAAGATTTTTGGACTGAGAAAGGTCAATTTCCTACCAAAAAAAAATTTAACCAAAAATAATACAATTAAATTTTTAGTATGAGAAAATATTTTTTTAACAACAAAAAAATCCAATTTTCAACAAAACAGTTAAATTATCAACCAAAATAGTTATTTTAAAAAATTTTAGTTTTAAAATAGTTTAAATTTCGATAGAAGAAATGAATTTTCAACTGAAAAATGTTTTTGAAAAACACGCACAATTGAATTTAGCACAAAATATTTCAATTTTTAAACACTTAGTTGGATTTTCATTCAAAAAATTATTTTTTAACAAAAAATTTAATGGAATGAATTTTGAAAGAAAATTAAAAAAAGATCACAATTTTTTTAAATTATTTCCTAATTTTGCTATATTATATTATTTTAGAAAAAATAAGGAATCTAATTGTTATTAAACCACCTTGCGCAATTTCGTTGCACCAATTTTGGTTATGTTTATGTTGGTTTGTAAAATTTGCTTTCAAATTTTATTAAGTTTACGAGATATTCAGAAATTTTGAAACGATTAAAAAATAATTCAAACTTGCAGAAACATCAGGAAAACTTTAAATAATCCTTGAAGATTAGAAGATTAGAAGGTTTGAAAAAATTAGAAAACAAGAATTACACAGGCCGACAAATTTTAAAGGCAGAGACCAGACCAATTATTTCAAATTCCATATTAGCTTTTATGGTAGACATTTTTCTTGTTCAGATACAGAACCTCAAAAACAGCTAAAAAACGCGTTTTTACACTTTTAGGATAGGATAGCTTAAAAACTTAAATTTGAAAGAAGAATATAGAAGATTTTAAAGCAACATTTTGCAATTTGATAAGATTAAAAGTTTTAATAAACGTAAATAATCCAGTAAATTCGAGAAATATTTACAAGAATGGAAGATATTCAAATCTAATGTTAAGCTCAAATTTTTTAGAAATGTAGATTTTTAAAGATTTCAAAAATATAAACTTTAGAAGCTTGAAGGGAAAATAAAAATTATTTTTTAATTATTTAAATTTTTCCTGATGTTTTTTATTTTCCAAAATTAAAAATAAATGGCTTTTAAAATTGTCAGATACTTTGATAATTTTTGACACCTTTTTGAATGTTTTGAAACGCTTTCAAATAATCTCCTAAAATTAATTTCTCGAAATAAAAAATTATTTTACTTATTTCTAGAAACCTAAAATAATTTTTTTCATTTTCGTAAAAACTTACAAAACTCTTGAGAAATCTTTACAAGTTTTAATTATATTTGAATCCTTTCAAAATTTCTGCGTACCTCTTAAAATTACTCAAATTTTAGATAAGATTTTTAAACGAACATATAATTTAAACAATTGTGTAAAAAATTGCATAAGAAGGCCTAATAAGAATTATATTCCTTAATTCAGGATGTCAAAAAATTCACTCATAATCTTTAAAACTTTTCCCAGGAATTTTAAGGAAAATAGTTTTACTTCCTGGAAATCTCTCGGAATTCCTTTAAAGTTTCTAAAATTTATGTTTGAATTCTTTAAAATTCTAAGTTTCTAACAGAATTTATGTTTAAAATTCGATTTGAATCCTTCATATCTTTAAAAACCTTTTCTAATATTCTCATAAAGTACGTTTTTTAAAATAAAAAGTCGTTAAAAATGTTCCCAACAATCTTGAAGAAGTTCCGTTTGTAATCTTGTCGGACCTTTCAAGCCTTCTAACCATTCAAAACTATTTAAATTTATCCTGATTTTCTCTCAAATTCGGCAAAATAAAAAAGATTGCCTTA
This sequence comes from Belonocnema kinseyi, assembly GCF_010883055.1. Lineage (NCBI taxonomy): Eukaryota > Metazoa > Arthropoda > Insecta > Hymenoptera > Cynipidae > Belonocnema > Belonocnema kinseyi. Next base: position 25,036,287 of record NC_046657.1, on the reverse strand, counting down.
AAATTTTCAGATACTTTATTGACTTAAAAACTCCTCCAAATAGCCAGTTAGCCACCGAAAAGGAATCGTAAAGGCGGGGGGGGGGGGCTCGTGCTCGTGCATTTTCGGCTGTATAGGAGGCTGGCCTACGCAATATGTAGCAGAGCCGACACACCGACACGCTACGTTTGAATGTGTCGCTCCCAAATGGGAGAGTGATGGGGGCCAAAAAATCCCACGTTCTGGAGACACTAGTCAGTGGAATAGTGAATACCGCAGAATCTAGTAAATTCCTGCATAACTTTGTTTACGAATTCAGATGCATTATCCGTATGGATCACTTCCGGCTTTTCCTGACGTGAGATAATCAAGTTATCTAGGGCCGTCCTCACATTCTTTGAAGTTGCCGCTCACAGGGCTTTACATTCTATCCATTTAGAGAAGTTATCGTAAAAGATCATGATGTAAGTATTTCCAGCCTTACTACGGGTATAAGTGCTCATGTAATCTGCAGAAATCACTAACCACGGTTCGTCCATAGCTCTCTTCTATTAGTCTAGGGAGAGACAGCCTGTTGTTGTGTTTTCGTCTTTTGGCAGGTAATAGTTGAAGGTGCAAACCCCGGTTGATTCCTCGCTTTCAAACATGTGGGACAGGATGTCAGGAACGTTGTGTAGGGCCTTATTATGGTAGACTACTGAAAAACTATATTCCAGCAGCTCTAATGAGACGGAGCCAACCTGCCTTGGGCTTGTGGAGTTTATATGGTTAGCGTAGGCTGATGTGGTCTCTAGTAACCGTAAAGTGAAACCCTTCCAAGTAATGCCTACATTTTTTCATCGACCACATGACCGCTAAGCATTCCTGTTCGGTAGTCGAATATCTTGGGTCAGCGTGGAAGAGCGTACGACTAGCATATACTATTACCGTCTCCTCATTACTCTGGCATTGTTTGAGGACCGCCCCCAATCTGTAGCTACTGTTGTCTGTCTATAAAACTAATGGAATTGAAAAATTGGCACATGCCAAGATGGGTGCCATAGATAACGCATTTTTAAGAATTCTCAATGAAGTTTCCTGTTGGTCGTTCCACATCCATCGAAAGCTTTTGCGAAAAAGACGAGTATGGGGTTCACTAATAGGTGCAAAGCCCTGAAAGCCTGCTCAGAGTCAGGATGAAGACCTGTCTTATTCTCGCGGAAACCCAGGTACTGTATCTCAGAACGAAGGAAGATGTTTTTCTGAACGCCAAAGTGAGTCCGCCTTCATATATCTTATCGAGGACCCTTCCGAGCCAAAACAGTTGCTCTTGAAAGGCTTTGGATATAACGATAATATCGTCCAGTTATGCGAATCAATGGAAACACATGTCAGGGTCGATGATACCCTCGATCAGTCTTTGTAACGTGACTGAGGAACCTGAAAAACCAAACAGCAGACGCGCATACTGGAAGAGTCCTCCACCTGGTACCGAAAATGCAGTAATTGGATTTCTACATTCTCCAGGAAGGGAAGTGGATAGGCATCGCCTTTCGATACACTATTTACTTTTCTATAATTTATATACATTCTATATTTACCGCTGTGCTTCTTTACAATAAAAACAGAGCTCGCCAAGTCAGAACTACATGGTTGAGGACACTCGATAGTGTTGTTGTTTGATGGGTTTGTGACCCTGAGTCTCTATGCGGTGTTTCACGAGGTTAGTTCTACCTACCTTCGGAGCATGAGCAGAGATCGTATCTGCCAGGAATTGTTTCAGCCGTTCACACTCGGGCTCTGAAATCTCGTCGATTCAACAACAGAGTTCGTTTTTGTTTATCTCTTCTATAGTCATCCTAGCTCTGTTATTGTTATCATAGTGGACCAACTGCTCCTCTCCCGGCTCCTTTGCCAAGTACCATGATTCTTGATCAACGTTGTGAATAATAACAAATTTCTTCATAAAATCCCATCCCAGAATGCAGTTCTGTAACAATTCAATCCCAATACTTTTTGGTTTGTTGGTTCTCGAGTGATGCGCGAATTATGTAATAAAAGATTCCTCCAGGGACGCTGCAGGAATGTTTCTCCCGTAGAAATTTTCGCTCGAAATCAAGGGCGAGGATCGCCAACTCGTTCAAGGAGTGAAAGTCACGATGATGAATTACGCGTATAATTTGGTATCTAAGATTATCATAGGCGCTATACAACGGTTTTTCGAGTGGGATTTGGTGCGGAAGTCTACATTTAATTTTTCGGGGCCCTGTTTACGCGCGATAATTTGTTTCTCTAGGCGCCTTTGGTAGTTTACGTCTACAAATTACGCGAAAAAGTCATATTTGAATTGCACCTAGGTGTGCCAATACAGAGCGTTCTGTTTAAAACATAAAGTGCAATTTCCTTTAGTAAGAAAGGAATCGCAAGAAGCAATTCCTCCTAAATTATCGCATCTACTGCCCTGCCCTTTTCCGCTCGGTCTAAAAACGTAATAACGCTACCATCTTCTATCCCGGAGAAAGTAATGTTCCATTGCCTAACTGTCTCGGCTGGACTTCAAGATTTTTTACGTGGATAGTTACGTGGGTCGTGTGGTAATAATAAATCGTTGTGAAAACATTCGGGAGATACGGTCGTAAATTCATGCTGGGTTTTGGAACGATGTAGCTCCCAAATCCAGGGTTTTTGAAAAGGTGTTTAGAGGTAAGAAATTAAAAGTCTGTACTCTCCCCAGTGAGGTTGGGTCTATTCCGCTATAACGTATCGTGTTCCTAGTTGTCCCATAAATGATCGATGACCCAACTACTGTGTTGATGTGGGGGACATGCGTGGTTCTAGTTTCCTTAAGTATTGTACTAATAACTAGGACACCTCGCACTGACGCGTTTGCGTCGTAAAAAGCTCTATCTGCTTCGAATGATGGTGTTCGGTTGACTTACATGCTACATGTACACTGGACTCTTCATACTGGAGAGTGCTAGGCGTTCCGCTCATTGATGTACCTATCGCGTGGGCATATCAGCATAGGCGTAGCAGTCATGATGGTGGTGATTCACGATGTAGTAATTGTATGGGTGGGTGGTACATAACCGAAGAACCTTAAGGAATTCAGTAGAAATTGAGGTTCAGAAGGGGTATTAGCCGTAGGACACTCTGGTGTCATTAATTCATTTAGTCTAGGGAGCGATAAACTCCTCACGGGTATATGTTGATTGTAATGAACCCAATTTGAATTTTCGTTTATGTTAAAATCTTCTACTGGAACAGTTCGGCGGTGCTGGGTTTAAATGGTACTTGTTCGACAGTATCTTTGTCCTTAGCATACTATGATATCGATTCTACAAAGTGGTGAAACTACCTAACGGTCCTATCGACTATTTCTTCTCGAGAACCCCTATTATTTACGTGATGTGCGTTTAAAATGCCTCTTATCCGCTTAGTTCTGAGGCCTAACAGCCAATCTCAATTAAATATACTGTTCATTTTGTCTTAACTGTAATGGTTTATTACATAATGACGAGATGATTAGAAAAATATCAAAGAAAATTTGTCTGCTTAATCTCTGTTTAACGTTTTGTAATTTTGTACTTCAAGATTACCTTTATTATTGGCAATATTTACCGATTTTCTTTATCTTTTATAATCTTTTTTTGTAAATTGTATCAGGAAATTGATGGTTTAGTCATTTTTAGTGTAATTGTAAAGATTGTAAGAGGCCTGCACCGTTGAATCGGAAACCTGTTAAAGGAATATGTTCAACGAAAAGAATTTTTTAACCAAGAAAATCAATTTACTATATAAAAAAGCGAATTTTCAACAAAAGACTTGAATTTTGAATGGTAAAATTGTATTTTAGACTAAAAAAGATAACTGTACAAAAGGTTGATTTTGAACTAAAATTTGAGTCAAAATCATTAATTTTCAAGCAAAAATGAAACAAATTTTTAAAGAAATAAAATTCGAAAACAGAATTAATGAAAAATTTACCAAAATGATGAATTTTGAATCAAAAAATGAATTTTAAGTGAATTAATTAATATTTCAGTTAAATATGTAAATTTTTAAATAAAATGATACATCTCAATGTATTAATAAATGTACTTATAAGAATACATGAGTTTTCAACAGTAAACGATAAATTTGTAAACAAAAATAGAATAGCTAAATTGTTTGTGGTAATCAAATAAATTTTGAACGACAACAAAAACAAATGTTTGAGCAAATAATTAATTTTTTAACTGAATTAATTACTTTTTAACCATATGGTTTAATTTTCGTCACAAAAATGACAAACTTTTATACTAGATATTTACATTTTCAATCGAATAAATTAATCTTCAAATTAAAAGAGGAAGTTTCAACTAATGAGATTATTTTTCCATAAAAAAGACGAATTTTAAATATCATGGTTCAATTTCCATCTAAAAAAGATAAAATTTCAACTAATAATAATATAGTTTAATTTGCTGTAAAAAATTCATATTCAACGTAAATAAAAATGAACTTGCAACGAAATAGTCAAATTTAAAAAAAAATCTACAAAAAGGTTAAAAAATTGAAAATAAAAATTTTCGAAATATAATATAAAAGTTAAATGTTTAGATTAAAATATAATAATATTAATGAATCATAGTTGAATTCTTTGTGAAATCTTCAAGACAAAAATTTACAAAAATTCTATTTCGTGATTTACTCCTATATGAAAAAAAGTAATTTTGTGGTTTTTAACATTTGTGTCCAAGAAGGCGTTTCGTCAATGATTTAGCCTCGCATCAGACCATTCTATTGGGCAAAAGTTTAAGCACTTCGTTAAATATTTATTATTTCGTTACACATTTATGTGCTTCGTCTGAATAGTCAATTCTATTATTTCTTTCTAAGTTTAGTAATTCAGATTTTAATTGTGCACTTCTTTCTGTTTTCGATTACGTATCCGAAAATCAATGATTGTTTGTTTAATTAAAAACGTGCAATGCTTGTAAATTAAGAGCTAATCTCAAGTACTGCGACGCTAGCGCAATTGTTTAACAAAACCTTTTAAAATGTAATGCTTATTTTATACAAAATTGTTCTAATTCTTACTGACAACAATACTATTATGAAGGACTTGAAATCGAAAACAGAATTGAATATTTTAAATTAAAACCCGTGTAGAAATTTCTCCGGTTGGCCCTAACACAACAAGGTTTCTGGTCGGATCCCAGCCGGGCTATCCCTAGCTAGGTTTCATGGTCAGGAACAGGGCGGGAGCCGGTCGGGCTACAATTTTCTCGAATCACGTAGTCCGGGGCCGGCCGGTTACTGGCCGGGCCAACCCTGGTTATATCCCATGGTCGGGAGCCAGCACACATTTTTTAAAAGCCGTGATATTATCAAAGACGTGATTATGGATGCTAGATGAATTATTATTTAAAAATTATAATTTAAAGATTTATTAGATCAGTGAAACAAAAATGAGCTTTTTTAAATTATTAAAAAAAAACACACATTACATTTTTTGTATAATATAAAATTTTAAATTAAACTATTATCGATTTTGCTATCTGCAACAACAGAAATGATATAATTTTCATAAACTTCTCTGTATTCAGACAATATTTAGCCTGTACAATTTCAAATTTACCGCCATATATAGCGCCTGCTGTATCTGTCGTCTGCATAAACACTCAGTAATTTTCAGTTTCGCACCTGGAACGAGGGTGCTGCTTGCACTCACTCGCGTCTTCTCTTAGAAGTTCGCAAATAAAATCGAGACTCGTGGTTAAAATCAACCTTATTTCAGTAATTAGTTTGAAACCCTCACTTAATGCGCGAATAATTATTATTTTTAATTAAAATATAGTTTTGTGTATACCGTTTTCACTTTCTTCTTTCCTAACCTAAAATGAACACGTGGCTTCCAAATTTCTATGAGATTCTATCATCAGGGAATAAAATTTGACTCCAAGTATCTTGCTAGAATTGATTCACTTGATTTGACTTTTAAAGTTCACCGTAATCTTTACGATGAGCCTTAAAAGACAAAACAAGTTACTAATTTCTCGCCTGAAGCAAAATTTCTTAACCGCTTTTTGGCCGGATTAGCCGATCGGATCCTGGCTGGTATTGAAGCTGTGATCCGACCAGTTTACCGTGACGTTTTTAGCCGGATCCGGGCCGCATCCCCGACCAGCGCCCGGCTTGAAGCGGGGCTATCCGGCTGGGACCCGACCGGATCCCTGATTGGATTTCTACACGGGAATCTTTTTAAATTATCGGAATAAATGATTTTATTGAATTTGAAAATTATTATTTAACGTGAAAATTTATTAGGAAATAATTGTTCAAAATTAAAAAATAAATTCACCTTCATTTTCACATTTAAAAATTTTGTTTTCATATGATAGACAGTGTATTAAAATGTTCTAAAAAGTTCTACATTGCAAGCTTAGATAAAAAGAAGCTTTCTATTGAAAATGGAATAATTTCTTTAATTTTTAATATTTATAATTTTATAATTATAAGCTTTCACGGTGAGAGTTAAATTATGAATTTTTCTTCAACATAACTTTTAACTTTGCCATTAAATTTAAAATTGTTGAATTTCAAAAAGTAGAATGTACATTTTAAACAAGCGTATAAAGTATACTTTTTTTTAAACGTTTTTAATATTTTAAATTAAAAACTGCTTTTCATGTCAGATGCTTTCACTTTAAAATATTCAATTTAATATTTAATTTTGTAAATGCTCAAATTGTAATCCTTTTGCATTTAAATTAATTAAAATTTAAAAATTGAATACATTATCCGATTCTTCTGTATTTTCTTAATCATCTCGTCGTTATGTAATGAACACATAAAATCCATTGGACTTTAAATTAATTAGAAGTAAATAAACAACCGGACCATTTTTAAAAAAACCTAATTTTGAGGGATCATATTTAACCATCTATATATTACGTGGTTGAAATATGACATTAAACTTTTTATAATTGTAGAAGAAAAGTTGTCATTTGTAATACATAGACTAAAAATCAAGTCTGAGCAAGCGCCTTAAAAATGCGATTTTAAATATTGCAATTTCTCTACGCTAGAAAGGTTTTCATGATAATGTTTCATACACTGAAAAAATTTTTCTTAAAACCCAGTAAATTGATTTACTTGAATCCTATTTCTTAGCACCAAGAAAATATTCTTTAACAGAAGTAATTTTTATTTAAACCAGGCATATATCTTTTTTTGATCTAAAAAAATTAATTCTTTGGTTGTATTTTTTTGATTGAAATACATATTTCTTACATTCAAGAAAATGATTTGCTTCATTCAAAAGGTCTGGATTCGTTTAAATGTGATTTGTCGTTTAAAGAAATATATATTTGATTCAAAGAGTTCGATTCTTTGAACTGATTCGGGACACATTTGAATCAATAGTTTATTCCATACTAGAATTAAATTATTCATAACAAATAAACATTTATTCCAACGAAGTAATCATTTTTTTAAATCAAAAATGTAATAATTTGGCGTCATTTGTTTCAATTTAATACTTCTTTAGATTAAAGAAATATATTATTTAATTAAATATCCATGTTTTTCATTTGAAGAAATATTTATGTGGCATTTATGGAGAGCTTTAAGTACGGTTTTGAGTCTTAAGATTTCCATGGTACGTTAGCGTCGTGGTTGTGGCTGTGGACTTTACACTCGATGGACCCAAGTTCAATTCCTACTGGGGGTGGATTTTTCATCGTATTTTTCTGTTTCAGGTTCATCAAGATTTTTAATTATGTGATTTGTGTTTAAATTAAACATGTATATTATAAAAATGGTAATTATAATTTAGGCTAAAAGAAACCCAGTTGCTTATTTAGCAAAATATGTACTTCAATTGAAGTACTAACTACTTTATTGCACTAACGCATGGTCTAGGCCAAAGAAATATTTTTTTGAATCAAAGATATATTTTCGTGCTTCAAATATTCAAAAAATTTGCTGTCGGGAAATATGTTTTTGAGCCTATAAAATATTTGCTTGACCTTAAAATATATTTCTTTCCTGAAATTCATATTTCCCCAACTCAAAGAAATATTCATTCCAATTCATCGCACATTCATTTGGAACAATGATTCATTCGTTTTATGTAAAATGTATATTTTTTGTCTTCAATTAATATTTCTTCAATTCAAAGAAATATTTCGCTTCGAACAAGAGGTCGTATTTATTTGTCTCAAACATACGTTTCTTTGAAAATAAACAGGACTTTCACTTACTTCAGCCAAGTAAAACTCACTTGGTAACAGTAATCTTTTTTTCAGTGTAGTGCGGAACAAATATTTAAATTAAATACCTTTTTCCATTCTACCGCTAAAAATTGGAAGCATCGTTTTTGGTACTTGGAATTTTTTTTAATTTGTTGACGCAATCAATATATTTCCATTCTCCATAACGGAGCCCGTTTGGAAATAACTCCATTTGGCCCTATTACAAGTCAGGCACTAATCGGGGGCTAGTCGGGTTATTAATTTTGACAAAATAACCAGTCGAGGACTAGTTGGGCTTTTTGTTGTCAAAATTTGAGTCGGGGCCTGGTCCATGGTTGGTCAAGGGCTAGCCTGGCCTTCTTGTTCACTAATTTCCGTGCGCGTAATCTTCAGGCTCTGGTCGGGAGCTAGTGGGGCTCTGGTCGGGTTATTTTTATGTTTGAGTTTTCGGCGAGGTTTTATCAAACGAGGTAATATCTAAAAAAGCGTAATTATTGTTTTATTCTAAAACACTAAGAATATATTTAACAATAATTTCACACCGTTTTTTGGAGAAAAGATTTATTAATATTAAATTCATCTAAATATACTTAATATATAATTATTAAATTTGGAATTTCAAGAAAATCAATATTGGAAAAAATACATATAGATATAGGTAAAAAGTCTGCCGAAAGTCATAAGACTCTAAGTTTATAAAGATGCTTTTTTTTAAATTGATCTGAAAGGTTTTTCATATGTAAATAAAGTCTAATCCTTCATGTAGTTTAAATTCGAAAGAGAAATTTTTTTGATCAATCAGTGATGAGCAGTATACCAGTAGTAAATTATAAAGTACGGTACAGTTCAGATTTGGCTACCATCTTCATTTGAGTCTTGCAGTTCTGGACTGGTAGCTTTAAAGAAAATCCGCAAGGGCGCGACGTGCCGCCTCTCGCGCAACATAAATGACGCGTCGAGTATTTAAGACAGCAGTCCACACGTAACGAAGCATAATTACCTGGAGCAGAGCCTACCTTGACCAACATGGCGGTTCCTTCAGAGCTAAGCTCTTCCATTGCTGCCTTCTAGCTGCAATTTTTTTTATTAATGTTCCACAAATTTTGGGGAATTTTAGTTACATAAATTTATGCATTTTCAAGCGTAGGATATGTTCCCCATTAAATCTTGGGTAAATTTGAACACTTTTAAATATTTCAAAAAATTTTATGGAGATTTCCGTAAATAATAAGTATTTTGTCAAACTTTTAGGGGATGTTCCACAAATTTTGGGGAGTTTGGTTAATATTCCACGTAAATGTATTATCATATGACCCCTAATAGTACCCGATCAGGCCCCGAATAGGATAAGTCGGGGTCACCTGACTAGTCCCCGACTAATCTACTGTGACGCTACTGGTCGTGGACTAGTCAGGTGACCCGACTAGCCTCGGAATTTAAGTGGGGTCGAATGGTCGGGAACCAGGCTAGTTCCCGATTTGAATTTCTACACGGGGACTGACTCACAACTGACTAAAACACCATTTCTTCTCGAAGGAAAATTAAATTTATGCACTTTAATGTTTGAGCTATAACTTATTTTTCATTACTAGGGAAAAGGATGTCATATAATGTATCTACATTATATGATAATATAACATTTATTCAACATGAAAAACAAGAATACAAGGTATAATCGTCGAATGATCTTTTCGGACTGACTCATTTTGCAGTTTCAGACCGTATACTTCACCCTTACGTGGAGATAAAATTATAAACAACAAAAATAATTGTCGATATATTGTAACTAGAAGTAAGAAGGAATACATGTTAACTGTTGAAAATACGGTACATATATAATATTTTAGATTTTACATAACAATTATTGGCTACTGGCAAAATTAAAATTATTTATACTAAAAGTACCTAGACTATACAGCATATAATAAATGGTTTAACATGATAATCAAGTAAGGAAACTAAAATATTTAAAAAGGGGTTCCAAGGATAAAAGCTGCACGAGAATTGCAAGAGTCAAATTGGAAACGAGGTGAGGAAAGCACTGTGTTTGGTTGCATTTTTTTGTTTGTTTTTTCATTCTCTCCATAACGAGTCAGCAACATATCGGCGTCGTGGAAGCAGCATAACGCATCTAATTTTTTACCATTATTTGCATTTTAAGAAATAATCGTAAATTTACCATACAAGAGTATAAACATTTTTTTATACTTTTCAATATTCCATGCCAGAATGAAAATTTTTCGGTGTGTTTGAAAATTTATAATATCCTTCAAGATTTCCATAGTTCTGTATAGACTAAAAATTTGTTTTTTTTCTATTTGAAAATTAGTTTTTTTAACTGCTGATGTATCATTCAATTTTAGTTTGAAAATTTAAATTTTTAGTTAAAGGTTAATTAATTTTGCTGGAAACTCATTTGTTTGTTTGTATAAAATTTAATTTCCAAAATGCAAATTAAAATTTTCCAGATTTGCTTCAAGAATGTATTTTTCTACTTTCAAATTTATATATTGGATTGAAATTTTATCTTTTTTGATAGAGAAATTGGTAAAAAACTTTTTAGTGAAAAATTCATATTTTTGGTTTAAGATTTATCATTGTAGATAAAAGTTCATTTCTTAGGCTTAAAATAGATCTTCTTGATGTAAAAACTCAACTTAAAAACAATTAAAATGTATTTATAAACATAATATTGTTTGCATTATTATTATTATTATTAATTTTCTAGGTTCATGCTTGATTTTATAACCAAAAGAATTTAGAAATTGGGATGTTGCAGCAACCTTGAAAAAAACTATGTTTAATGCAAATAATATTAGAAATTACTTTGACTTGATTTAAAATTTAAATAAAGTGCCCTTTACAATTCAATCTGGTACAATTCCCGGCGAAAATGTAAATAATGTACTTATTGCTTATTAAGATAGAAAATGCGATTTTTTCAATCCTAATTCCAAATTCTTATAAATTCTCATCAATTTTCAAAAGCACGTAAAGGTCAAGCATATTCTCAATCGTATGCTCATGTTTGTGAGAATTTCTTTAGGCACTTGAAGTCTTCAGAAAACTAAGCACAGCTCTCGTCTGATTTTATCAAGCACAAATATAAATAAGAATATATTATATAAGAATATAAGAAGATGAGTGAACAGTTTTTTGTGCGTCCTAAAAAATGAGGTTAAATGAGATGTGCCATGCTGCTTCTACGGCGATAATATAATAATAATCTGAGTTCAGAATAACAGACACGGAGAGAATTTTCATAGAGCCGTTGACCCAACACGTGCAATTTTCGCGCCAATCACACAGTGAACAGTGCCACTTCTGTTTAGTAGAACAGCCCCACGGATTCGGGAGAACCGTTACCCCGAACAAGCCGAACCGTTTGATCAACAGTATAGTCGTGCCGATCTGCACACGCTGTGCTAGCGGCACAGTTCCGCGCTTGCGCAGCTTCGGAAAATATACCACTAACATTTCGAAACTGCTGATCTGCGTAAGTTCGGGGTAACTAGTGCCCTGAATCTGGACCGGACGCCACACCAAACTGAAGTGCAGCGACTCTCTCACAATTGGCGCGACAGTTTCACCTGAATTCTTTTTGTGAAGGTTGTCTTAAAGCTTCTTCTTCATACTTGGTGAGTGCGGCTTGTACATTTGGACCCTCCGTACGTACGGGGCCAAGTATTCAATACCTTTGAACTGTGGAAGCAGCTCATCAAGGGTGATTCCTCCCTGAACATTTAGAACATCCTGGCCGGATATTAGAATTTCAAGTGGAGCCTTATAGTCTGTAAACGCAGTAACAGAACAGAATTGACACAACTGGTACTTCACGACCACTCCAAGAAGTTTAGTTTGAGTTATATCCGTCAGTGCAAAATGATCGCTGCCTGGTGGCATGTCCCAAACCCTTTTTCTCCTTAGGTTGTCCAAACATACGTAATAACCGACGTCAAAAAGGACCATTTTAGGAAGTTCTTTGAGCATTTTTGTTACCTCCGAATTTGGTTCTGTAAAAAGAAAGCATGTAATGTTTATCACCAAAATTCGACCATTTTAGACTGAGATTTTCGAAAAAAAAATATAAAGGTGCCTCTAATATATCTTTACAAATTAGCGAGTCTGGAAATATCGAATTAGAAATCCATAAAGATTTGTATTTGTGTTGGGTAAGAATTTTACATGTTTCTAAAGCCCTTGTGACTAAAGTATCACACCATATAGGATAAGTGACTATTTTCACGATTCATTTAACTTTAATATCAGAGTTTTGAAATATCCTCTTACTCTATAATATGATAAATTAGTAGGTCTTGAATTCTAAATCTTCCAGATATGAGAAATTTCTGAGGTAAATCAAAAAATTAAAAAACTTTTAATTGTCAAAGTGCTGAATTGAAAACTTTTTTTGTGTTAGCTTAATTTCAAGGAATTAGAATCCAAAAATCTTCAATATTCAGAATTATCAACTCAAAATATTTTAATTTTGGAGATTGAAAATTTAAAACCCTTGGGTTTTGAAGACGTATGTCTGCCTACAAATTATTGTATTTTGATGATTTTGGATATAAAAACTTAAGTTTTTGATTCTGCATCTGCCAAATTGGTAAAAATTAAAATAATATTATTCAAACTTTTATCCTTTCTGTTATGAATATTATAAATTTCAAGCTCTTTAGTTTTAAAGCTGTCAAATTCTTTAAAAAAAATGAGCTAAACTCGATCGGACCAGAATAATTAGGAGTTAAAAAGATGTATAGGCTTTCGAAAACGCACTATTTAATGACCAAAGTAATTAATTCGATACAATTACATGTCAATCTTATAGTCAACTTTTTTGAATTTTAAATTTTGAAGGCTAAAAACTAACCTTCTTGATTTAAAATTTAACCATTTTGTACAAATTTGTTTATATTGTTTGACAATATTTACGTTGTTTATGTTTGAAAATTTCTCTTTTCTATTTGTTATTTCATTGTTTAAGAATATTGCTTCTTAGTTAAAAAATTATTTTAAAAAGAAAATGTAACTATTTATTGAAAATTCGTTATATCTTTATAAACATTTGAGAAATATTAGATAATTTGTTTGAACCTTAAGGTATTTTTATTCACTTCAACACATATAAAATTCCTAAATATCATTCTGACCGTCCCAAATATTTCTGAACAATTTAAAAAATCTTGATAAGTTAAACAATTAATTTTTAAACAAGGAGTCGTTTCAAATTTTCATAAAAATCTATACCATATTCTTTCATTTAAGAATTTCCAAATTTTTAGAAAATTTTTTAATTTGTTGTTCGAAAACCTGATTGTATTCTGTGTGAATATGACATTTAGGTTTTCAATTTGTTCTTTGCATACTTCAAAAAATCTTAACATTATATACATTTTTTAAACTTAGAAGGAAAATGGCACATTAAAAAAAATGCAGAAAAAATTCGAGCGTATTGAAAATATAGCTTTGAAATTAAAAAAAAAAAATTAAAATATTAAGAAAATTTAAAAACCAGATCAGAAAAAATGTTCTTTTTTGTAGATTTTGACATAAAAGTTTGGATTATTTTCAAGAATTTTGAAAGATTTTAAGGAAAAACATATATTTTTTTTAAGATTCCTGAAAAAGTTTTGAATCCATTATTTTATTTTGAAAAATATTATTTCAAGAAAATTCAAAAATATTTTAAAACATGTCAAAAAATTAGAGAAATCAATTATGTCAATATATCACTGTTGAAAAGGATATAAAATAAATATTATTTATTAAAAATTAGTATTTTTTTGTCCTTCCAAATTTAACATATTTTTTTATTATTATTTTTGGTATACAATAAATCATTTTGTTTAAAAAATCATCCTTAGTATCAAAAATTCAAATTCATCGTTTAAAAATAATTTTTGTTATTTCCATTTTAACTATAATTTTTTTAATTCGTCGTTTTTTGAATAAAAAATAAGCTATTCTTACCATTGGAAATATCATGGAATTTAAAAAAAAACACTGTATTTTTTCGACAAAGATTTAGTTTACAGACTATTAATGAAAGTCTAAATGATTATTTTAGCATATTGCCGGGAAAAACAGTGAAAATTGAAAACAAAATCATTGAAATTTTTTTGCTTTAGTTCACCTGTTGTATTTTTTAAATTAATTGTTTCATGATAAAATTATTCTGCAAGGTTAAAAATATATCTTTTTGATTTAAAATTGAAGTTCTTTTTGGAATTCTTTGTTTCATATTTTAAAATTTAGTTCTATTTTTGTTTTTGATTTAATCTGGTTTAATTATAAATTCAACGATTTGTTTAAAAATTTAAATTATTTTTTTTTTAGTTATTGTTTTATAGTATAAAAATGATTGTATACGTTAAAAGTTGATCTTTTTGAATAATTATTAAACTTTTTTTTAACATGTTATGCTTATTGGTTGAAAACTTATTTATCCTTAAAACTTATTTGGGATTTTTGTTTTGTTTAATTTATTTTTTCGTTGAAATTTGTAGTCTTTTATTATGCAAATTTGCAAAATTCTGTTTTAAAATCTTAAAATCTGTTAAATTTTGAGTTCTTAAAAAAAATTCAAAGTTTATTCTAAATAAAATTAATCAATAAAATTTTTCAATTTATAATGTTGAAAAAAATTACTTTTTTTTGTTATTCAAAAGTAAACATTAAAGATTAATTATCAAAGTTCTCATAGTTATTTTATTACATTGCGAAGAAAAATTGTGGGAAACCACATTTTTCTTTCATTTTTCTTGTTGAAAATTTTAGAATATTTTAAGAATTCGGTATTTAAATTAAAAAATAAATATTTTATTTTTGATTGAAAATTGGCCTTTTTTCAGCAAAAAATTGCACTATTGGGTTTACAATAGAAATATATATTTTTCTTCGTTACATTTTTTGGTTTTTTGGTAGAAAATCAATTTTAATTTGAAAAATTCAGCTTTTGTAATGAAAAATTTTACTATTCTATTAGTATTTTTATATTTTTAATATTAATCTGTATTATTATTTAAATTTATTTGTTTTCAATATTTCGATAATTAATTTAGTTACATTTTCGTGAAATTCACTGTTTTTTGGTGAAAAATTAATTTTCAATGTTAGAGATTAATCTTTGGTTGGAAGTTTAACTCTCCTATTTTTTCATTGCTTAAAATATTATATTCTCAGTTAAAAGGTTTTTAATATCAGAAATTTAGGTATTTCTTTAAAATTCGTTTTTTAAACACAATTTTATAGAATTTATTTAAAATTTCTTTCGAGTTTCAAAATATTTCTAATCACTTCAACACTGCCAACATTTTTAAATATCATTTAAACGCAGCAGCATTATTTTACTTATGATCTCGAAAAATCTCCAAAATATTTATTGGGTTCAGTCGATTTTATTTCTTATTTTTTAATTTGACAAAATGAAAAAATTTTTCTTTTAAATCTTGCACTGTTTTTTGAAATTCAAGGGAATTTTTTGAAATGGTTTAAAATTTTTTTCGATTTTCCCTCAAATTTTTTTCTTTTTAATAAAATGATTCTGCATAATAAAAACATGGTCTTGAAAATTTTCAGATTTTTCTTTCACAATTTTAGAAATCAATAAAAATCAAATTTTTCCGTGAATCTCAAAATCTTCCATATTCTTTTTTCAGACATTTTGAAACCTTCAATACTTCAAATTATTCTTTTATACTTAAACCTAAACCATTAAAAATTTTTCTCAAAAAGTATTTAAAAAATGTATTTTCAAAATCTTTCAAACCTATTAAAAAATCTTCTGTTTCTTTTTTCGAAATCTTAAAAATCAGTTGCTCTCATAAGTTTTTTCTATCTCTTTAAAAATGTAAAAGAGTTTAAAAATAATAGTATTATAATCAAATTTTAAGAACAGAATTAATTCTCAATATTAAAAAATCATTTAAAATTAAAATCTTCCCTTCCATCAATAATTTTTATAAATATTTGTACTAAAATAAAATGATAAAGAACAATTCTTCCGTGATTTGGAAGAACAGCGTTAACTGCAAATCGTAGAAGTCACCTGAAAGTAATTAACGGTAGGCGGTTCAAGGGACTAATCTAAATTTTATTATAATCTGACTTATTTTTATTCACATTTTTAAACAAACTGTAGCAATATTTTATTTAGGCCATGTATTTTTTTTGTAAATTTTAAAGATTGAAGTAGGTGGAAGCAAAATTGATAGAAACGTTTACAAAACTTGAAGTTACTTCTGCAAGTAACCTAACTGTAACGAGAAAATTTCGTCTGTGGTGTAACGTAACTGCGAGAAGTTAATCATAAAAAAGACACTTACCAAAGTAATGTTTTGGAAAATAGCCTAAAGTAGGATCCCCTGCCTCGGACTGTCCTGAGGAAGAGCCCGCTTCCAGTTTCTTACCTTTGCCATTGCCCGGACTTAATTCTGTAAAAAATACAAATAAATTAATTTTGAATACCAGGAATCGCGGGAACAAAGCGATTTTGTTGAAAAATGTTTGTTTTTTTAAAATTGAAAATCGGAGTCTGTTTTCTGGCTGAAAAAAACTTAGTTAAGGCCATGTGATGAGTATAACAGCTGATCAAGGATTAAGATTAATATTTTTTCACCCATATTGAAAAATAAAATTTTAGATAACGCGAAAATTTTTTCCGGGAAATGTTAATATATATTAAAGGATCGTTTGCGGTCTTGCAAAGAGTTGGAGAAAGAAAAAAGTTTATTTAAGCAAATAATGATTATCGACAGACACATTTAGGTTTTACAGCAGAAGTTTGAGTTTTAACTTTCTCTGACAGTAATCATGCAATCTGTTTTACCTACAGACCCCTAGAAGTTCGAAGTTGTCCACTCGCTGCGCTAGTGCTGCTTTGACACAGCTGATACCAGACTGATACGTATGTCAGACCAAATATGTTTATTTGCATTTTCAAGTGCAAACATTAGTTTTTTCATTATTTGTGCATAATGTTCGTGACCGATTTTTGCTGTTTTTCCCCACTTTGATCAATATAAACCTCATAACTAGCCCATTGACAACATTGCAAATTGCTTGCGGGGTTTGACGATAGCCCGGTCGATATTTCTGCAAAATAGTAATTAAAAAAAAAACTTTTTTCACTATTCCAATTATTTAGGACCATAGGCGCATTCTTGCATGCCTTTTATTTATGGCGCCAAATTTTTAACACGATATCTCATTCCGTGTGGACGTAAGTTGGGAAAGAAAACTTCCAGTGGGATTTTCTTAAAAAAAAAAATCTCAAAATTTCCACCGGAACCAAGCAGAGAAATGAACTTTATTACCTCCTCTTTCATTTCCCTAACTTTCAGAGTGATACCACATTTCGTTTAGACGTAAGTTGGGAAAGAAAAATTGAGGACCAGGTTTGGTCACGTGACCCTATCGTCACATGGCCTTAAGAACAAAAAGGAGAATATTACAGTGAATATGTTTTTAAAAAATTTTAAATTTAATTTAAATTAAAAATTTAACTATTTTCTTTGCAATTCTAAGTCATTCTTAGTTCAAATATTAAGTGTTATATTTTCTATCCACTGTTAAATGGGGTTTTTAATAGCTTTTGTGTTCGGAAATATTTCATCAGGTTTTGATAAAGTATACAATTTTTTTGTGAAATATATTATCAACGAAAAACTAATGTTATATTCTCTTAAAATAAATTTCTTATGATAAAAAATCATTTTGTGTTTTCCTAGGAAATGTTTTTTATTCTATTCTAATTGGTGTTTAATTGTCATTTTTATATCAAAATTCAACAATCTAAATTAAAAATTAAAATTGTGTAAATAGAGCGATTAAAATTGTAACATTCAAAGTTTACACTTTATATTTTTGAATATTTAGTTTATAATTACTGACTTCAAATAAACAATCAGATATTTCTAAGTATTAAGTAACTATTCTTTTTCTTAACAAAATTTTTTTAATTGAATAGTTTAAAAATATCATATTTTAGACTAAAATAATGTTTATAATTTATTAAAGGCCTTTAATTATTAATATATTAGTTTCGAGTTATTTTTAAATGGAAAATAGTTCATAAAGTTGCAATGGGGCTTTTACATCTCTTTAACCAAAAAGACTTTCTGACTAAAACAGTTTAATTATCAAAAATGCCTTTTGAAATTTTTTTAATCACATGATGAAAGACTTTTCTTTATTCATGACCAATTCTACTTTTAAATGA
The DNA here is from genome assembly GCF_010883055.1 of Belonocnema kinseyi. Lineage (NCBI taxonomy): Eukaryota > Metazoa > Arthropoda > Insecta > Hymenoptera > Cynipidae > Belonocnema > Belonocnema kinseyi. Next base: position 25,017,867 of record NC_046657.1, on the reverse strand, counting down.
AGTACGTGTTTGAAATTTAGATTTTTTATTGCATGTGATGTTCCTTGCATTTTTTCTCTTGATATTAGATTTAAACACTTAACACTGGAATGGAATGAACCTAAAATGTTAAGCATTTGTAGTAAAATTTAGGTTTTAAAAATCTGAAGTTGAAAGTGAAATTTGAACTTAACTTTGAAAAAACTCTTATAAAGTAAAATAGAAATTAAAATTTGAAAAAAGAACATCAAAACTGTATTTTTCGAATTTTATTGTAAAAGTTGTATATGAATTGGTAAGTTGTATTCCCGAAAGTTCCAAAAGTTCCAAATCGCGTGCGATATTGTATTAAGCTAAATGAAAACTGTGAATGCTAAAAAAAGAATTAAAACTGAAAAACATAAAATAAAAAATACGTTTTTTGAATTTTAAATTAAAAAAATCGCACTCAAGTCGCAGAATTTGGTTTCAAAAAATGCGAAGTCTTTAGTGGAATTTGAACTCAACTTAGAAAAAAACTCTGAGAACCTCAAACATAAATATTAACTGAAATACAGAAAATCTTAATTGTTTTTAATTATAAAAATTCCATTCGAGTTATCGAATCCAGTATTTAGAGTTTTGAAATCAAATGTGAAATTTCAATAAAACTTTTAAAATTTGAATTTCTGCAAAATTTGATGCCAATTGTCAAAATCTAGATTTTCATAAATATCATAAATTTCAGGCCTTTTGATTTTATATGTATCAAACCCTTTTCATCCCTCACTTTTTCGTCACTCAGTATTCTTGGAAGCTGTCTGGGAGCCAAAAAAATATTTGCGAAAAATGGTTTTGCCTATTTTTCAAAAACCGCGGCCCGGGAGCCCAAAGAATATGTCTACCAAATTTTATGATGATTGGTCAAAAACTGTGCTTTTGCATAAGCATTGTCCTTTTTGGGCCACTTGATTTTACATCTAATCTATACGTGTGTAAATTTACAAGTGGGTCTACGCTACGGTATGGACTGTATCGAGCGTCAACGGCACAAATGTGAGTTTTGAATATCAGATTATGTTGAAACATTTTTGAAACATTTTTTGGTGACCATTTTGACCTTAAATTCGAATTACTTGGCCCCGAAAACCTACCGAAGACTACTATTCATGACTCAGATTTAAAAAATTCAAAATGGCGGGTCCAACATGGCGGCTACAATTTGGCATATTTTTTTATTTTTTCTGAAAATTGGTATACGGGGTTTTTGTGATCACTGATCACGAATCTGAACTCAGATTTAGAAAATTTAAAATGGAGGATCCAATATGGCGACTTAAATTTGGAATATTTTTGGATTTTTTTTAGAATTCGTATACAGGGGTTTTTTGGAGTCGCTTATCACGAATCTGAACTTAGATTTTTTAAATTCAAAATGGCGGATCCAATATGGCGGCCAAAATTTGGAATTTTGTTTTTAAAAATTGGTGTACAGGGGTTTTTGGTATCTCTGATCACGAATCTGAACTTAGATTTCGGACATTCAAAATGGCGGTGCCAAAATTCAAAATATTTCTAAATTGTTTTTTGATAGTTGGCACAGGCAGGGGGTCGCTGATCTTGAATCTGTATTCCAAATCTAAATTCAGATTCGTGATCAGTGCCATTTTGAATTTTCAAAATCTGAGTCCAGATTCGTATTCAACGTCCCCAAAAACCCTTAAGTACCCATTTGCATAAGAATATAATGAAAAGTTTTTTCAATAATGAATTTTGTCAACAAAAAAGGTTTTTTTTCATCTTTGTTTATAAGTATTAACAAATTATTTAAAAAATTAAGACGCTTCGCACAAAAATTTCAATTTTATATCATCCTGCTGGCATGTAATTAAAAAAAAAAACCTGTGTAAAGTCCAATAAAAACTACTCTGAAATCGCAAAAAATGATTTGAAAAAAGGTGGGAATACGGTATTTCCACCATGCCGCAAAGGGTTAATATTTGAATTTTTCCTACTTTTTAGATGCTTGCGACGACTTTATTTCGCTGAAAGCGGCGCTACTAACAAAAAAAAAGCATCAGATGTTTTTTTTTTGTTGCTATTTTTCACAACAAATTTTTTTTGCTCTATTAGGTAACTTAGCGGCGCCCCCTACAAAAATCATTAAAAAATCATTAATTTGAAAAAAAATGAATAGGTTAAATTTCTTGCTATTTTTTTGTTTTACAGTGGGCTATGAATCGCTTTTTTAAAATCAACCCTTATTTAAAAAAAAAAACTACTTTCTGTAATAAAAAAAAGTATTAGAAAAAAGTATTAAACAAATGACTAGGCTAGATTTTTTTGCTATTTTTTTGTTTTTAAATGTGATATTAAACACTTTTGTAAAATCAACCCTTATTTTAAAAAGCAACTTTCTATGCTGCACAAACGTATTTGAAAAAAAAAATCAAGATAAAAAACTCTTATAAACAATGAAAAAAATATTTTTAAAGCATAAATAAGGAGCAAAATTATTCTTTACCCCTTACCGTTACAAAAACAACCCCTGTATTTGTATCTGAATACATTCCTGCAAAATGAAGCCAAAAATTGTGTAGCTTAGAAGTTGGGAGTTTTTTTCTCTTGATTTTTGTGCGCTTTCATTATTCTCCAATGTCATATCAATTGCTTTTTTAAAATTACCTTTTATATAAAAAAAACAATATCTTGTAATGAAAACACGTATTAAAAAAAGTCGTTGTCTGCTTAGATGGTACTTATTGATAAAATAGTAACATGGTACTTTCAAGCGTAATTATTTCTTCCCATATTCGTCTATGTGTGTATATTCGTAAAATATAATTTACTCTTTTTAAAGCACCTTCTAATGCCTTTAATTAACTTGCAGCGCGATAATTAGGTCTATCACAATAGCACCTATACAAACGAAATTCTCAAATTTCTATGTATCCGAATTTAGAGCTTTTTTGGAATCTTGAACGCAACAACAACTTATTAAATTATTATAATTAAAATCCAAAAACCACCCCATTTTCAAAAAACCATCCCCTTGCAAAAAAAATCTTTAAAACACAAAATGCACTAGATTTTGGGCTTATATTGGGCTCTCTAATGCACCAAAAAAAAGTTCAGAAAAACCACCCCTATGTACAAAAACACCAACCCACTAGAAAAATTTTAAACCTCGATTTTGGAAATTTTTAGGAGGCCAGAAATTATGAGACTACATTGTTTCTGGAAAATTCTCAAAAAGATTTATTTTTTGAAATTTTATATCTATGAGGTAGAGAGGGGTTGATTTTAGATGTCAAGTGTTGTAGCCCAAAAATCGTAGTGGGTATTTTCGAGAAGCCTAAAAAAAGCGAGTCCATTGGCAATGGAAAATTTGTAAAAAGATTAAATTTTTACAATTTTATATCTACGCGGTAGAAAGGGGTTGATTTCAGACGTTAAGGGTTTGAGGAAAAACCGGAAAGGGTATTTTTCAGGAGCCCAAGAATCAGAGACTCTATTGAAACTGAAAAATTCTCCAAGAGATCAAGTTTTTACAATTTCATATCTACGTGGTAGAGAGAAGTTAATTTAAACGTTAAGGGTAGAAGCCAAAAATCAGGAAGGGTATTTTCGAAGAGCCCAAAAGTCATAGCCTCCATTGGCAATGAAAAATGCTCAAAAAAATTATTTTTACAATTTTATATCTAAGTGGTGGAGAGGGGCTGATTTAAGACGTTAAGGGTTGGGGCCAAAAAATTGGAGTGGGTATTTTTGAGTAGCCCAAAAATCAGAGACTCCATTGACACTGAAAAATTCTCCAAGAGATTAAGTTTTTGCAATTTCATATCTACGTGGTAAAGAGAAGTTGATTTTAGACGTTTAGGTTAGGAGCCAAAAATCAGGAAGGGTATTTTCGAGGAGCCCAAAAATCAAAGATACCATTGATGCTAGAAAATTCTCTAAGAGATGAAGTGTTTACAATTTTATATCTACTTCGTAGAGAGGGGTTGATGTTAGACGTTAAGGGTTATAGCCAAAAATCGGAGATTTTATTTCTGTAGAGCCCAAAAATCAGAGAATCTAGAAACACTGTAAAATTCAGAAAAATATTATTTTTGGATAGTAATAATTATCTGATTAAAATTTAGGAAATTTGAATAGGAAAACAATCCAATGTAAAATCCCTTTTTTAATTTCCAATAATCAAATTGATAAAAAGAATTCCTGAAAATAAAATCAAGAATCTAACGACCAAATTTGGACAACCACCACAAAATGTTCCAATTGGAATCTGAAAAAAGAAGACTTTTCTCCCCTCCCTTCCCTTTGAAAAAAAAACAAGAAAAGAAAATTATTCATCCTTACTTTGGACGAAAATAAAACGGAGGAAAGAAAAATGAGAAGGCAATCAAACAAATCCCAATAAAAAACATTAAAAAATATATATCACAATCACCAACGTTTTGGCACTCATAGAGCACCCTTATCAAGGCAAAAATATATATAATATAAAATTAAAATTAAAATAAAGTAAAATAAAATGAAATAAAATAAAAATAAAATCAACATAAAATTTGCTGTTAATAATGTTTTTTAACGTTCAGGGTTGAAGCCCGAAAATCATTTTTGGTGTTTTTGAAGAGCCCAAAAAGCAGAGACTCTAGGAGTCTCGTAAAATTTAAAGAAAATAATTTTCGGACAAAGTCCTGATTGCCCAGGATTAAGATCTCGGAACCCTTGATTTTAAAGCATAGGTCTAAAACTTTCAGGCGTTAGACCACGCCCCTTCAATCTCAGGACTCGAATTCTATGCTTTTAGATCAGAGAGTTCGAGACTTTAAATCACGTAAAATATTTGCTCTAAAATCACACGCTTCCGTGAATTAATTTATTGAAATTTCCCTCAGGGCAGTAACGCTTTAAAATTCCGAAAAAGGTTATTTCTACTACGTAGATATCATATCTGCCTAATCATATCTTTTTATATCTATGATTTTTAGGCTCCTCAAAAATACCCAATCTGATTTTCAGGCTCCAGCCCTTGAAATCTAAAACCAACCCCTCTTTACCACGTAGATCTGAAATTCTAAAAAAAAAAATCTTTTTGAGAATTTTCCAGTGTCAATGGAGTCTTTGATTGTTCGGATCCTCAAAAATACCCTTTGCGATTTTTAACTCTAATCCTTAACGTCTAAAATTAACCCCCTTCCACCACGTAGGTATGAAATTTTAAAAACACCATCTTTTTGAGAATTTTCCAGTGTCAGTAGAGTATCTGATGTTCAGGCTCTTTAAAAATTCACCCTACGATTTTTGTTCTTCAACCCTTAAATCTTAAATCAACCCTTCTCTACCACGTATATATGAAATTGTAAAAAAATAATATTTTCGATAACTTTCCAGTATCAATGGAGTCGATTATAAGGCTTTTCAAAAGTACTATTTGCGATTTTTTTCTCCAAAATTTAACGTCTAAAATCAACCCCTTTCTACCACGTGGATATGAAATTGTAAAAAAATTATATTTTAAAGAATTTCCCAGTTTAAATGGTGTCTGATTTTTGGGCTCCTGGAAAATAACCTTTCCGGTTTTTGGCTCCAACCCTTAACGCCTGAAATTAACCCCTCTCTACCACTCTGATATAAAATTGTAAAAAAATAAAGTTTTAAAAATTTTCCAATGTCAATGGAGTCTTTGACTTTTCAAGTCCTCGAAAATACACTCTCCAATTTGTTGACTGAAACCCTTAACGTCTAAAATCAACAACCCCTTTCTACCACGTAGATATAAAATTGTAAAAATATAATCTGTTTAAAAAATTGTTATTGTCAATGTGAACACTGAATTTTAGGCTCCTCGAAAATACCCACTCCGATTTTTAGGCTTTAACCTTTAACGTCTAAAATCAGCCCCTCTTTACTACGATAAAAAATTATAAAAAATTAATCTTTTTGCAAATTTTCCAGTGTGATTGGAGTCTCCGATTTTTGGGCTCTTCAAAAATAAAATATCGAGGTTTAAGTTTATACTAGTGGGCTGGTGTATTTGAAAATGGGGGCTGTTTTTGGATTTTTTAGTGCATTTGGGAGCCCAAATACAAAGAAATTCGGGAATTTCGTTTGTAGAGGTGCTAGATTTATATACCTAATTCTCGGGCTGGAAGTTAATTAAAGGCATTAAAAGTTGCATCTAAAAAGGAAAATTATATTTTTTGAATATACACACATAGAATGGAAAATCATAAAAGCGATTGATATGATATTAAAGAATAATAAAAGAGCACAAAAATAAAGAGAAAACAACTCCCAACATTTAATTTATACAATTTTTGGCTTCATTTTGCAGCATTGTATTTAAATACAAATACAGGGGTTGTTTTTGCATCGGTAAGGGGTGAAGAATAATTTTTCTTCTGATTTATGCCGACATACAAAAGCGATCCACGGCCCATTGTAAAGCAAAAAAATAGCAAAAAAATAAAGCGTTGTCATTTTTTCACTACTTTACTTTAATACTTTTTTCATTACAGGGGGTAGTTTTTTTTAATAAGGGTCGATTTTACAAAAGTAATTTTTAGCCCCTTGTGTAGAAAAAAAAATAGCAAGCAAATCTAAACTAGTTATTTTGTTTAATTTATTGATTTTTGAATGATTTTTATATAGGGCGTCACTGAGTTGCCGGCAAGCTAGCGCCGCCCTGTTTTCTCAAAAACTAACAAGTAAAAAAAAATTGTTTGTAAAAAATAGCAGAAAATATGCATTTAATGACATTTTGGGTTTAGTTAGTGGCGCCCCTGAGTGGTCTGACCTCTGTAATTGCATTATAAAAAAGGACAATGGGTTTTATAGCTAGGATTTCAAAGACGCTGATATCCGCAACTTTCAATTTCAACAAAGAGCCATAATCACCTACACTATTGCTACTGATTAGACAGGCCCGCAAAAAGTAAAAAGTAAATTGTATGAGACATCAAGGTGGATCTATGAGAAGTCGTTATCAGGCGGTTGATTCTGGTTTTTTGTTTATTTTTAAGGTGAAAAATATTAGTGTATTTTCAATCCTATTTTGAAAGCCCTTTACCAACTTTTATATCGCAATAATTGAAATTTGAGAATATCACTGTGAGAGCTATGAGGAGATTGGAAAAATTCTACTATCCTATAAAAAAAGCGCAGGCTCTCCCTTCTTCCCATTTTGATCGCTGATAACTTGGTCATTTAATCGGCACATGTTCTAAACGAGATGCGCTCCACTAGCACCTCCACAATGGAATTTAAATATTTTCTTTATGCCTGCTGGCCATCAGCATCTTTCTTTATGGCCTGCTGGCCATCAGCACCTCCACTTCAGAAAAATGAAAGTATTTAAAGAGTCAACTGCGAATTAAGTTTTAGCTTTTTATGGCCTCGCAAAAGCAGAAAAAATAATTTTTAAAAAACAACCCCTGTCTTCTATAACCTATGTTTACATCTCAAAAAAAAACAAACTTTTCGGTGTTGGTGCTGGCAGCTAATATCCCTAATACATAAAATTGGGAAAATTGCAAAAATCAAAAGCTCTAGAAATTTGGGTCTTTTTGTGCTGGACTAAACTGCAAACATTAATTTAAAAAAAACAACCTATATCTCCTGAAACCTGATTTTAAAATAAAATATGCACTTAACCTGAATGTAAGAAAATAAAAATTTCAAACATTTTTTAGGGTCTTCTTGTGCATGAATGTCGATTTTTAGGGTTCTCTTATTGTTCTCAAAAAAGTACTTTTTGGGTGGAGGTTCTAGCCACCAACTCTTTCACATAATAAAATTTAAAAAAAAATTTAATTAAACAGAACCACAATTTTGGTCTCCACAACTCCTGTCTTTCTAAAACTGCTCTGAAAATGAAATATGCTCCCAAACCAAATGTGAGCACATCAGAGTTCTGGCCTTTTTTGGGCTCTTCTTTAGCACAATTTTCTCGAAAAACTCCTAACTATAAACACTAGTCCATTATAATAATAAAAACGCAACAAAAAAACACCCCTGACGCAATCAAGCAAATTCAGCTCACCTGCCCTAAACTGAAAAATCCATAAATACGTCAATTGAAAATAATTACGGCAACGACTTTTTAAAACATATTTTCCATATCCTCATCCCCACAGTAATATTCAAGAACACTTGAGATCTACCCCTATAACATTTACCGCACTAAGTCTAATACTTCATCGACTAAAACCTCCGTGCCAATCAAAAAATAAAAATAACCACCCGAAACAACTTCTAAACACTTCAGTTAATAAATAAATCAGCAGAATTCAGCGGAATTTGAAAGTTTCTAATGTGTCTTCTAAGGGTTTACATTTTTCTTGAACTTTCTTCTTTATTCCTTTACACACCCCCACACACTTATTTGGTGGTGAAAGGGGGACCTACAGTTTAAGGTGGGTTCCGAACCATCAATAGAAACAGCTTTAAGTACTTAGAGAAAACCTTTTTCTCTAGAGGTACCGGTCCCACGACTCTCCGGAGATGAACAACTCCCTTTCTAGGCTAGTGTTCGCCGCATAGGCCGCCGAGGCTCTTTCCAGAGTGCGAGGCGGGAATCGAACCCGCAAGCCGAAGGAGTGGGTCCAAAGCTTACGCTTTAGCCCCCGCGACCATCGTCCCACTTAATACATAAATCTTTACAATAATATTTTAACACCCCTAGAAACTACCCCTATCACATATAACGACTCCACTCTCAGCTCCCTTCAAATAAAACCGCCAAAAATAATTTTTAGTTAAAAATAATGACCCCAGATAACACTTAAGGACTCTAGATAAACTATCTATCTGTACAGTAATATAAAACCACCCCTAGGAACTACCCCTATCACATTTAACGAACTGAGTTTCAGCTATCTTCAACTAACATCGCCAAAGAAATTACAATTGAAAAGAATTATCAGACACAACTCTTAAGGTCTCCAGTTGATATATCTACAATCAACAGTGATACTCCGCAACCCCTCTTAAAAAGTTTTATTTGGGCGTTTGTTGGGTTTAGATTTTTCGGAGGGTAAATAGTATGACTGTTTTACATTTTGACATGTTTCGCTAGTGTTTTGTGAACCCTGCAAAGTCATTAAGTTTGGATTTATATTTAGTTGTGTAATATCCTTATTTATATTCAGGGGTAGCTGTTAGTGTTATGGGTTGTTTTTCGACTACATAATTTCTTATCATAAGTTTTGTGGTTCATTTCCCCATGGAGTGAAGATGGAGTAGCATCTTTTTTTAAAGAAATAATTTTAATTTCTTATTTTTAACGAGCTGAAAACTAGTTCAGACCTATAGTATATGTTTGTGATTTCCTCTCATTTAGTTTAAGTGAATATTTCATTTTAAGGGTCGTTTTTCAGATATAGGTGTTGTTTTTTTTTTTTTGAAAATTTATCTTTGCCGTTTCTTTGTCCGGTTTTTTGATAAAAATAAAAGAACCCGAAAATCGAGATTCGTGCCAAATAAAAGCTGAAAACCCTAAAACCTGAAAGCCCAAAATTTTGGTGCGTTTGATTTTTTCTTTAATTCTTTCAATCTCCTGTTATGGAGGTGCGGGCGGGCAGGACCTCCACACGATGTTCAGTTTTTTGAGAAAAATAAAACAGCCCACAAATCGACATCATTGTAAAAGAAAGCCTAACCCGTGTAGGAATCCAATCAGGGATCCGGCCGGGTCCCAGCCGGATAGTCCCGCTTTAAGCCGGGCGCTGGTCGGGGAATCCGGCCTGGATCCCGCTAAAAAGGACACGGTAAACTGTTCAGTTCTCGGCTTCAATACCGGCCGGGATACGGTCGGGTAATCCGGCCAAAAAGCGGTTAACAAATGTTGCTTCAGGCGAGAAATTGGTAACTTGTTTTGTCTTTTAAAGCTCATCGTAAAGATTACCGTGAACTTCAAAAGTCAAATTAAGTGAACCAATTCTGGCAAGAAAATCGGAATAGAATTTTATTCCCTGATGATAGAATCTCATAGAAATTTGGAAGCCACGTGGTGATTTAAGGTTAGGAAGGAAGAAAGTAAAAACTGTATACACAAGACTATATTTTAATTTAAAATAATAATTATTCGCGCACTAAGTTGGGGATTCAAACTAATTACTGAAATCAGGTTGATTTTAAGTACGAGTTTCGATTTTATTTGCGAACTTCGAGGAGACGACGCGACGTGAGTGCAAGGAGCATTCTCGCTCCAGGTCCGAAACTAAAAATTACTGAGTGTCTATGCAGACGACAGAGACAGCAGGCGCTATATATGGCGGTAAATTTGAAATTGTACAGGCTAAACAGTGTCTGAATATAGAGAAGTTTATGAAAATTGTACCATTTTTGTTGTTGCACATAGCAGAATCGATAACAGTTTAATTTAAAATGTTAAATTATTCGAAAAAATTTAATTTTTTTTTAAAGAATTTAAATAAGCTCATTTTTTTCACTGATCTAACAAATCTTTAAATTATAATTTTCAAATAATAATTCCCAGCCCGGCTCCCAACCATAGGATATAATCAGGGTTGGCCCAGCCAGCAACCGGCCGGGCCCAGACTACGTGATTCGAGAAAAATGTAGCCCGACCGGCCCCCGCCTGGTTCCTGTCCATTAAACCTAGTTAAGGGTAGCCCGGCCGGGATCCGACCATAAACCTTGTTGTATTAGGGCCAACCGGAAAAATTTCTACACGGGAAAGAAGATCAAAATTATAGCTTAAAGAAGCCACTGAGAATTTCTTGACACATTTTTCTCTAGAAAAAATGTAGACTAACCTGCAAAAAACCTAATTTTAAGTCATAAAAAGCAAAATATCTTTATAAACAATTTGATACTTTTAAAATTAATTTTCGTTTTTGTACTCAAGCAAATGATTGATGAAATTTCCGTTCTTGTACAAAAACTTTAAGATAGGGATCCTCAAAATCCGCATAGCCGAGCACGACAAAAATGTTGATTTCACTAAAAAATTTAATTTGTATTGTCAAAAAATTTGCAAAAAATGTCGCTTGTTACCAAAACAATAGAAAATCTTAATCATAAATGCTAATAAGAACATTGATTATACATTAAAAAAAGAAAATTTGATTAGCGGTGGCGCACTTGGATTAATTTGACTTAAAATAAAAATTAAAACGGTAATGAACAACACTATTAAGCAGAAAACTCTAATTCGTTAAAATGGGGGCATTACATTTTTAGGTATATTCATCATCGAATATATCGAAAACTTTTTCTCACAGGAAAAAATCTGTAAAACCTAAAATTAGATTGAGATTATTTCTGAGAATTTTTAATTGCTCTGGAAATAAACGTGAAAAAAACTGTAGGTTTTTCCTGGTTTTGACTGTATAAATCTAATTTGCCATGATATTCACCATGATTTTTGTAATGAGGGCGCCAATAAACATAATCTTAACTAAATTAAAATAAATCATTCTCGTCTTCCTATTTACAAAATTTATAGAAAATTGTGTTGTCATTGTTTAAGTAAATTCAAAAATGTTTCACAATCTCGCTCTTCTATTAAACTTGTCGACTTGTCACGTCACTTCTACCACCTTGTTCTACTTATGATATAGATTGAAAAACGAAATTTTTTTCTTAGTGGCAAAGAGAAGTTTTTCGTTTTGAAATATAATTTTTTCATTTTACTTTAAAACAACGATAAGGTAGAAGAATTAAAGAAAATATTCGCGCACATAAATGAGATTTATAATGACCTGAGATTTTGTGAAATCTTTCAGCGTTTGCGAGAAAAATTTAAATATTATATTTTCATGAACAGACATTTTTTTCTGGCCACAACAATTTTCAGTCCACTTAAAAATCACAGGTTGTCCAGCTTCCAAAAGACCAAATTCAAATAAAAATTAGTGAAAAAAATATGTTTGCAGGTTTTCTAAAAATCGAATTTACCCACCGCCCAAAGAAATTGGCTCTATTGTGTTCATTTTAAACCTAAAAAAAATTTCTGATAGTTTTTAAAAGAAGGTGGTAAAATGAAGAAGAACCCGTACGTAAAATTGGAATACCTTGGGCCAAATAATATAGAATACTTAAGAGATTAAGAAAAAAGTCAACAAAACTCAAATACGCTTAAGTTTTTAAAGAAGAAATTAGTATTTTCTGGTTGAAGAATTTTCTACTATTTGAATTAATCCCAAGATTAATTTTTACTTATCTTTAGTGACTCCCTTTTTAAATTAAAGTAGCATAATTACAACATTTTCTACTGCAAATTGTCTAAATTCAAAAATCTTAAATTTTTATATTTGGGGTAGTTTACTTTTTCAGAATAATTATTCAATTTTAGGGCCTTATGTGTTAGAACAATTGATTTTTAAAGATGCACATGTCAAAAGTCTTAAATTTGGATGATTTGGGTGATAAGAAGTCAAGTTTCCAATTCGAAATCTAGAAAATTAAGGAAATTTCACGTATAAGGCTTTGAACTTACATGATTTTTAATGGTTAAACTTAAAACTTGCCTAATTTTTAATTTTAAGTCATGAAAATTAAACAATTTTGATTCTGAATTAAAAATCGAATTGAAATCCAAAGGCGATTCGACGAAGGATTCTTAATTCCTGGTCATTTTCCGGTTTTTCCTGGTCAAGTTGTTTAATTTTGTGATCAACTAAAAATAATATATTTATATTTGTCCCGAAACAAAAACTTCTATTTATATTTATGGTATTTATTCTAAGCATCCTTCAACACAGAAGAGCAAAAAATTGCCAAATACATGAATTTTAAAACTAATGTTTAAATTTTGTGCTGAAAAATTTCAAGTTCTTACAAAAAATGAAATGGTTGAATGTTTAGTTGAAAAAAATTATTCTCAACAAAAAATAACAAATTTAAGAAAAATTTGTTCAATTTTTAACTTAAGTGACGAATTTTAAATTTAAATGATAAATCTTCAACTAGAATAGTTGAATTTCATACTAAAAAGATCAATTTTTACGTGTAAAAATTGATTTTCAACAAAAATGGGAAATTTTTTATATAGGAGATATTAAATTCTGTTAACTTCTGTTAAAAATTTAACTCTTAATATCAAAAAAAGGATTTTCAGTAAAACAGTTAAATTTTGTACTTCAAGAGTTAGATCTTTAGTTGAAAAAATATATTGTCTACAAATTATTTACATTTCCAATCTAAAATTTGGCAAAGGAAACTTTTAAGTTTTTACGAATTCTGACTTGGAACAGCGATTCTGGTAAATTCCTTTGTTCTTAATTTGAATCCTAATTCCTTTGAGAAATTTCCGTTCCATATCGAAAATTTCTTGCATCTAAGTTGGGATAAATGTGGAGTAAGCGAATAAAACACACATGAAAAAATATTGCAAAAGGTTGTTCCAACAATGGAAATATTAATAATTTAATCATGAATTCGCATTTATTTGAAGTAATATCCGATAATATAAAAATCTGAAATCAATAAACCTTAAATAATTAAATAAATCCTTAGCCTAATAAACCCACTCAAATTAATTTTTTTGGAAGCAGAAGTAACTTTCTTTTTTCAATTCAAATTGCCGATAATTTTTCAGTTCTATCCGGTTTTTCAGTCAAGCCGCCATCATTAAAATAAATTTGCTGACTTATAGAATCAGCGAAAATGGATCTATTATTAATTTCTGTAGATCTTGATGGAGACCTCTGAACATACTTCAGAAAATAATAAGTCAAGTTGAAATTGTTCATTTAACGGTATTTATTAACAGGTTTAGTTTTTTAATTTTTATTGACGAAAATGTTACAATCCTGATTTCATCTTAATGATCAAGGCCTCACTTTATTCTTTAAAGGATTCTCTAGATTTCTACTTAGGTGAATTTGATTTTAAAAAATTAATTTAGAAATCATACCGTTATTATTGTTATAAAAAATAATAGTTTAAATTTTAAATAACACTATCCAAATAGAATTATCAAGAATCCTTTGAAGAATAAACTGAGACCTTGATCATTAGAATTAGATAAGAATTATAAACTCTCCCTAAAGAGAAATCAAAAGCTAAAGCTCTAAATAACAACTGCTAAATAAAAAATTTTATCCTAAATCATTTTTTCTGAAGTACACTTAGAACATTCCGTCAATATTTCCAGAAATTAAAAATAGATCTATATTTTTCAATTTTCTAAATCATTTAAAAAATTGGCGACTTTTTGATTGATTGTAGGAAGTAAACGCCCTTAAATTGCATTAGTTCCTCTAGAAATTTTTTTCCGCCTTAGGGTGAATAGCAGATCCGAATTTTATTTTTACTAAGCTCGTTGTGTTGAGAGAAAAAGATTGATTTTAATTTAAATTTTTTCGAGTTTTATACTTTATATTTCTTAAATTATACTCACCAACAAAATCAGTTATAAGTGCAAAGATGAAAAAAATAACAGCAGCCTCTGTCCACATTTTCGTTAATTAAATCAAACTTAATCATGCAGAAATTCGAAAAGATTATTAGCCAACAAAACTTATCTAGAATGATGAACAGTCAGAATTTTTTCGAATATATATATATACTTTTCGATATCTTGTTTGTCTTAATATTAAGTACACCTAAACCTTGATTTACCTCGGGTCTCGGCTATGGCGTAAAGTAGCCTTGGTTATAAATCAAGAACCAAGATTCGGCGCCATTCGGCTGAGCACACAGCGTCTTTGTCCCTGCCATTCAACCACGGATGTCGAATCAAGGTTCCAATCTCTTTTACAACCTATTTTTATTAAAATTTTTTAATTTAAAAGGCACATTCCACCAGCCAAAAATCTACATAAATAAAGTAAAGCTAAGTAGATAACAAACACAAGTGCTGTTCATCTGAATAAACATTACGATATTAAGCGAAATATGCCTGTCGATGTTTACACGACCAACTTTTTAGCCTCTTTTTTGGCCCCTCAAAGCCCCTCATTATTAACTGCGGACGACTGAAATTTTAGGAAATCCGTATATCAAGGACCGTCATAACAAGGTTCCAGAGTATTTCAAAAGCTGTTTATTCCCACATTGAAGCCGAAAATTTTTTGAGAATCATGACGTTATTACGAAAACTTGTTGATTTTCTGCTATCAAAATTTTTTAATTCAGAAAGCCATTCCAAATATGGGACATTATTCCTAAAATGTCATGTCTTCCGATTGCCTTTAAATTTTCAGATTTTCATCCCACGGGCAAAACGGGCATTTTCAAATGGTCATAACTTCCTTTCTACTAATGAGAATTGAATTTTCTATGAGTGATTCCTGAAGGGGTTTTCATGCTTTTTAATTTTGTGAAATCTGTCGTTTTTAATTTTTGTAAACAAACTGCAATTAAAAATGTTTATTTAACATTTTTTACTCTTGGCGCAGTTTTAATTTTTTTTAGATATTTTTAATCGAAAAGTTGATTTTTTTCCGATAAAAATGCTGTTTAGCATTCTGCGAATGAAAATAGTTATGTAGTTATGCGAAGATATTTTAGCAAAACCCTTCCACGCGCGCTCGGACAGGTCGGCCAGTCCAGCCGATGCACCGACTGACGTTGTTCCGTTCAAGTTCGATTAATTTAAATAAACTTTTCTTTAGCACAGAAACTTTCCAAAAATTAATTTTAGCGGTTCTTAATGCATAAACATTTTTCTCATATAGTTATAAACAAATCAGGGAACACAAGTATTTTTTAAGATGCACGACGCACAGTGGGGAAAATAGTACATTTTTTGGTTAAAAATTCAATTCTGGCTGAACCTGTGTACCGATTTGGATGTTTTCTTTTTAAAAAGTTGATAAAAATTTAATGAAAGTTGTCGAGCCTGATTTTTAATTGAGTTCTTCAATTTTTTATAAATAAATAAATTCGACGAAAAAAATGGCAATTTTTTCTATTTGACGTTCCCGGTGGTCGTCAATAATCGGAAATTTTTTGTAATCACTGAAGTTTCATAGATTTACATTATATAAAGTTTAGCCATCATGGTACAAATAACAAAAAAATATAAACAAATTATTAGCTGAAAACCTTATTTTTATAATTTTCATTAATTTAACGTTTTTTTTTGCAAGTTATATTGCAAGAAATTTGAATGGAAACATGATTTTCATCGAAAAACTTTCTCTTAGGACTATACTTGTTAATATTATAAACAAATGCATTATTCAGGCATTTTTCGTCAGAAAAATTCGTTTTTTGTATGTCAATTTTCTTAAATTAGGAACCTTATGATAATTTCAGAAAAATTCATAATTTGTTGATAAATTTTACGATTATATGAAACAAATGTAATAAAATTTTGGATGATAATTCATAAGTAAGAATATTTTCAAAATTTTTGGAAAC
>NC_046657.1:24996989-25001465 GCF_010883055.1 Belonocnema kinseyi | reverse complement strand
TATACGGCTGCTAATAGATTTTAGAAAGACGAACAGCATATCCTGTTGACTTTTTCCGATAAAAAGAAAATTGTCAGAGTTATAGTATTTTCAACATTTCCAAAATTAATCGAAAATCCAAATTTTAAGCCAAACATCGCACGATATGAAAAAAATCAGAAGAAGAAAAACATTGATTTTAGCCCTACAAATTTATCATAAAAATTTTTCGGATTTTGTTGAAAAATCGAAAATTCAAATTTTGGTTGAATAGAAAATAATGAAAAATAAAAAATTCCATTTTGTGGTAAAACTATGGAGGACACGAAACAATAATTATGATCAAAAAGTATAATCCTAAAGAAGATTTAAAAATTCGTCAACAATTACTTCTTGATAGTACGCGTGCTTGTTCTTTTATTCGTGAAAAACAAAATTTTAAATAAAAATTAAAATAATTACAATTTTGTAAAAAAGCAGAAAAGTTACAGAAAAAAGGAACCAAAATTCAAAGACCGAAAAAGAGCTACGAAGTTGTTATTAATCACTTTTTAATAGACCGATTCCCTATGAAGTGGGTCAGTCTAACCCTGGTGATATCACGGAATTGTTTGGAGTTTATATATATTGTTTTCCCATGCAAAATGTAACAAAGTTAATTTTTTTTGTGGTCAAAACTTTTTTTTTACAAATTGAGGGCTATTTATTCTACGACCAAAATTAGTTTAAATTAACTCTTGAAATGAGGAATGTCTCTGCATTTAATGCGTCAGTTTGGAGGTTTAAAAAACGACGATTGGTACAAAAACAAAAAAAAATAGAAAAAAGTTATTCGTCCAAAAATAATTGAAAAATTATTAAAATTGCCCGAAATTGGACACCACAACATTTAAATTTTGAACCAAGCAACAAAAAATACGAAAAAATATCTAAAAGAGAAATCCTAGCTTTTGAAAAATCCTAAAAAATGTTTTTCAACTATTTTTCAGTACGACTCGTATTTTTTTTTTATTTATTTATTGCGAGTAATATGCAGAAAATCGAAAATTCCTATATTACGATAAAAGATGGGAGGTACGTAAAAAATCCAAAAGAAAACTTGTACCACATTTTGTGTTATCCATCAAAAGTAATATGAAAACAAAATCCTATTCTGAGCATAACGCGAGATGAAGGAAAATTTCTGAAAAAAGGATTGTAGTTTTTTTATTTATTTTAAGATGTTTCAGAATATATACTTTTACAAAATTTATGTGAAAAATCGAGCGCAAAAATCGTATCACGATTTAATTTTACTTTATTAAGCATTCCAATTGCAAAAAATAAATATCCGTGCGCGAAGCGCAACGTGTAATTGTTTCCGAAGGCGAAGCTCGAGGCAACTCATAATAGAGCGCGATGAGTCAGATTCAACAGACGCGCGAAACAATGAGAAACAGGAAAAAAATTTTAATATAAAACTTCGCCTCTCCAAACAAAAATGTTATGAAAGATTTCTGTTGTTTTTTTTATATGTATCATTCATGGTTTACGAAAAAAATTTCATTTTTATAAAAAAAAGCCGGGCCTCAAAACTGGTTTTGTCAGCGTAATGCTAATAATGTTCCTTTCTTCTGTTAGTAGAAACTTTTCAGAAATATCTAAAAGAATTTAAAATACGAGGTTTTTCAGAAAATGTTTTTTTATGGTTTCAAATTTTTAGGAAAGAAAACAACTTTAAAGTCTTCAGGATTTATGAAAATGTTTTAAAAACATATTGTTAATTAATTTTAACAAATCAGAATGAATTAATAAGACATCGATAGAGTTCAAGTTAAATTCAGAAGAATTGGAAATATACTCAAAATTCACTTGATTTTCGTCAAATTGGAGTGAATTGAAAAGATTTTCGGACAAATCAGGAAAAATATAGAAAGTTGCATTAAATTCAGTGAGTTTGAAACCAGATTAAAAAAATTCCTGAAAATTGAGAAAGTAATCATTTGTTTTAGAATAATGAAGACCTTCATTCAATAAATAAAATATGATGTTTACATAAACATTAACTCCTTTATTTAACAAAAATGTTTAACATGATTATCAACATTGAATTATTATTGATAAGAAATGAACATTCATTTCAAAACAAAATTTTCAATTCAGATGCTTGAAAATTATTATTACTTTTTCAATATTCAAACAAGTCCAGGAAATGCGAGAGTTAGGTCTAAGACGAATGTCATCGTAATATTTACCTTAATAGAAGAAGTTTAAAACCTTTTTGAGAAAGATTCATTTTTTTTAGGTGAGACTTCAAAAATGAAACGCCAGCTAAATCTGAATATTTACTTTACAAATATTTTGAAATGAAATTTAGTGGTTAGATTTTTTGTTAATAATGTATAATCTTCAGTATCCGCACTAATCAACTTATAACTTCTTACTAATCTACCAATGTTTACTATTAATGTCTAAACGAAATTAGACGCCGAGTGGAAAATTTTGAAAAAAAATTGATGTTTGTCTCCTTATGAATTTTGATAATGTTACAACAAAAAATTTGCAAATTAGATTTCAGTAAGTCAATAACTAAAACTCCACTATTTTTAATTGGAGTAAAAAAAAAGTTCTGAAATTATAAAAATATTATAATTCAGCAAAATAATTATTTCTTTCTTGGATATATGTTGCAACATATTTTATAAATCCAAGCGGCTGTGAATAACTTTAATTTTATTTGTAAATCTAGAAAAATATACAACCTTAAAAGATTTGGAAAGTTCAAACAATCATGAGGTTATAATCATTTAAAATGGAAAGAGACTAGATCATGTTCAAAATTTCTTCATATGACCTTCCTATTATTTCAATACAATAAGAAATGTTACAAGATCGAGTTTTTTTATGGAACTTTACTATTTTTTATGTTCTTCATGTTTATAACTTAAAAAAAAATTATATAAATTCTTAAGCAAGTTTATATATATATAATTAAAAATTTGTCATAAGGACAACCGCAGGATTTCGCCGGGAGCGGGTGCTAATCTGGAAAATTGGACCCGCTTCCAGCGAAATCGCGGAAAAATTTCAGCTACA
Organism: Belonocnema kinseyi; assembly: GCF_010883055.1. Taxonomy (NCBI): domain Eukaryota; kingdom Metazoa; phylum Arthropoda; class Insecta; order Hymenoptera; family Cynipidae; genus Belonocnema; species Belonocnema kinseyi. The sequence goes on along the minus strand of NC_046657.1, from coordinate 24,998,411 downwards.
ATCACGTCTCACGACCGTGAGATAGGTGGTTAAAGTCTGTAAAGGAATCAATACGACGATCCAGCAAAAGCCTCGTTCACCCTAAGAACACGGAGCGACCCAAGGACAACCGCCTTCTGCATTTTTCCCGCAAGCGTTCTAGCATATTGTTGACACGCAGGGATGCTTTTTAGGCCAGTAGCAAGTGAAAGTTTGGCACCTCTAAGAGTGCCGATGATGTGGATGATCAATTTCACAGAATATTCCGGGTACAATCGTTGCAACTCCCTTATAAGGTCTCGATACCTCTCTTTCTTTTCATTCTCCTTGATTATGATGTTTTTGTCAGCTGGTGCCGAAAATTCGATAACGAACATGGATCGCTTCTCAAAGTCAAGAAGAACCATGTCAGGCCTCGAGTGAGCAACAGAAACAATTGTCGAGAATATGAAGTTCCAGTATATGCGGTACTTCCCATTCTCGACAATTGAATCAATTTCCCTAGGAGCATTTAGAGGAGCGATATTAGGGTGAATGCCGTAGGAGTGACAGAGATGGTAATAAATCACTCTTAGTGCCGCATTATGCCTTTGAATGTAGGTCGTTCCCGCGTGTGTTGGACAACTAGATAGTATGTGAGCTAAATGCTCGATTTGTGCATGGCACGCCCTGCAGCTATCATCGGGAATGTCTTGGCTCAAAATGTGGCGACGGTATGTTAACGTGGAAATGACACCGTCTTGGCATGAAAAAATGAAACCCTCTGTACCAGACTTCAATCCGGGCGATTTAAGGAAAGCAAACGTTAGCTCACAAGACATTGACTGATCCTTCACATTTCTGTGGAAAATACCGTGCATCCTCTTATCGAGGAGCTGTTCACGAAAGTTTTTCTCTTGTGCTTTCTTAATCCGGGCTTTCAGGAGTGAGTACTCGAGATAGATTAGATTTGATGCATTTTGCTCACCCCTAATAATGAAGTCAAGTCCGACTGTTTCAGCAGCCTCCTCCGCTGCTTTGTACAGAAATGCTCCTTTGCCAATTTCTTCGTGATTTCTGACCATTTTAAGAAGAGAATCTCTTCCATTTGCAACTCTATTTGCTGTACCCAGAATAATCATGTTGTGAAGACATTCAAGACTCAATATTCCGCGACCCCCTTGACGGCGTGAGATGTGCAGTCGCGGAACGGAAGACTTAAGATGCATGCTTTTGTTCATGTGCATAACCTTTCTTGTCCCGATATCAAGAGATCTAAGCTCGTTCTTCGTCCATGGAACTACTCCAAATGAATAGAATAGTACCGGGACGGCAAGGATGTTCGTTGCAGATACTTTGCTCCTCGCCGACAGTTCGAAAGACCAAATCTGTCGGATGAGACGTTTGTATCTGCTTTGGAGAGTATCCTTTATAGATATCACATCCTGAAGGCGGCTCTGTGGC